>NW_021207204.1:75416-104774 GCF_002162155.2 Triticum dicoccoides
CATTACGTAAACCTTACGTAGCTTTGCGTGGATGTAGCATTGCTCGATAGAAAATTACATGAAAACCAAGTTTTGGTGGAAATCGATGAAAACCACTGGGAAACAATGTTTTAATGTCTCAAAAAAAATCTCCAATGGGCATCAATACAACATGTGGTACTATCTTTGTGATGGCATCTATACTCATCAGAGTAACTCATGGTGGGTGCGGTCACGATCTGAGGATACGCTCGCTCCTCGGTCGCTCCCGCGGGCGACTAGGGGTGAACCCTAGCCGCCAGCGCCAGTGCCACGACCTGCCGCCCCCTCCCCCCTCACCGCCGCCGATATGCGTCGCCGAGAAAAGCCCGTGCTGCTCAGCAGCGGCGAGGCTCTCTCCTCCTCCCATCTGGAGTGCCACGACGCAGGCCGGCCGCTTCAAAGGAGCTCGGCGCCTTGGCGTCCGGGGCAGCGCAGCGAGGAAGCGGTGATGGTGGACGTGAGTGGCGAGGCTCCACAGGTGGCTGGGTGGAATGGCAGGGTGACTGGGCGGCGTCGGGCGCGGAGTGGCGCTGATCTGGCGCGAGAGGGGCCTGCACGACGGCGTCCGCGCGGCAAGGCTGCATGGGCAGAGGGCTACAGTGGCTGCAGGAAGGAGTGAGGCGTGGGCGCGCACAGGCTCGTCGCAGCCGTGATGGGCGCGGTGGCTGCTGGTTCCACCCAGATCTGGCGGTGGTGCTCCTAGCGGATCTAGTCTGGTGCTCGCCGCGAGCACGCGGGGAGCGTGGGTGGTGTAGTCGGCGCGGCTCAGGGCCTATGGCGACACATGGCAGCTGCTTCAAGGTGCAAGGTGTGGTGGATCTGGTTTCCAGCGGCCGCGATGGCGCGAATGGTGCGCGTGGCACACGTCTGTTGCTTGGCTGCGGCCGACAACCATGGTAGATGTTGGTCTCGGGTACCTGATGTCACTTGAAGCTACGTCGGTATTTCCCCAAAGAGGAAGGGATGATGCAACATATCGGCGATAGGTATTTCCCTTAGATATGAAACCAATGTTATCGAACCAGTAGGAGAATCAAGAAACACAACTCAAACAGCCCCTGCACACAAATAACAACACCTCGCAACCCGACGTGTTAAAGGGGTTGTCAATCCCTTTCGGGGTACGACGCCTCAAGATAGGCAACTAACGTGAGGTAAATTTGTAGATAGGATAAATAGACCGCAGAACAAATAAATTGCAGCAAGATATTTTTATATTTTTTGGTTTAATAGATCTGAAAATAAACGCAAGAAAAAAGTAGATCGCAAGACAAATATATGAGAAAGAAGACCCGGGGGCCATAGGTTTCACTAGTGGCTTCTCTCGAGAAAAGTAGCAAACGGTGGGTGAACAAATTACTGTTGGGCAATTGATAGAACTTAAAATAATTATGACGATATCCAGGCAATGATCAATACATAGGCATCACGTCCAAGATTAGTAGACCGACTACTGCCTGCATCTACTACTATAATCTTCTTAACCCACTCCATGTCTGCTATTTGAATAAGTTGAATCATTGAAGCTAATTTTCTAGATTACAAGATGAGCCTAGATTACAGCCATAACATTCAATTGACATATTCCAAGTGGCCATCTATTCTTCTTGTAGCTTGGTCACAGCTTTGCTAGGTAATCTTGAGAACCAAAGAAACTCCAGATTTAGATGAAAGAAAAGGTGGGAAGCTTCACATGAACTCATGATTGCCTTCCCAGCGCCAATGGCTTTGAACTAGAACTACCATTTCTCAAACCAGAGCTTGAGCTACTGCATACTTGTACAGCAGTCCTGAAGCACCTAAAATGCACTAGGATTCTTGTTATCTAGTAAAATATGAGCAGATAAGATAAGGATCAAAATCATAGTGTTTGTTGGTTTTCAGAATTGTACACGACTGTATATTTGTCATATTCCTATCCAACCAGATAAAATTCAAAACATGACCAGAAAAATCAGAAAGAAAATTAGGTAATAATCCAACATTGCTGCAACTACATATGTATGTCTAATTACTAGGTGGTAATAGTGTTTTTATTGTTCTCGACTTCAATTTCTAGTGTTCCTGGTTCATTAGGGTTGTAGCCATACATAAACATAAAAACAGTATTTTGTTATTAAGTACATATTATGCACATAGTAATTTGTGTTCATGTGTTCACTCATCTTAGAACCACCGCCGGTACATCCTATGGACGAGTTGCGCCTCAAAAGTATCATAAGGAAAAAATTCAAGGCTCCAAGCACTCAGAATTCCTGCATTATCAACATTGTATGCAGCCAAAACTGTCATTTCACCTAAAAAAAGGTCCAAGAATAGTACCGATGAATCTGAAGCTGAGTACCATCTTAATGAGGACGATCCCAGTGAAGGAGAGTCGGTCGATGATAGTTTAGTACATGAGACAGAAGCATTGCAAGAATTTAAGTCCAGACCTGCTGCTAGCTCAAACTCCAAGGTGCTAGATTCCTCCATCTAGTCATTGCTAGATATGTTGCTTGTTGGTCATTGCAGCAATTTTTTTGTTAAATGTTGTTGATTAAACCGTGTTTTCATTTCTATCAGGGCTTGAAGGATTGTAAAAAAAAACCAGTCAGGAATCTAGTAAGAAAAGATGTGCTGCCATGCCCCCTGGTGGAGTCAAGCCTCAGCCTCCTAAGAGAGTTCTCGCGGAATCCCAACTAATATGCGAGTTACAAGGTCGAAGAAAGTACAATCACAAAATGCTTCTTAAATATACTTGATATAAACCATAATGAAGCTTGATAGATCAACTCTTAGTGCATACATCATTAGCTTCTCTTGTCGCCGCTTTACACTGTTTCGCCTTAATTGCTGCTGCCATCGGTTACTAGTATATTGTCTTGGCCTTCTTGTGAGATTAATACCATCCTTGATTTTACCTTCTCTGTAGGTCCACAATCCTATGAGGATCCAAGGGAAAGGGGGCCCAATTTGGGAAAAGGCCTGGAAAGGATCACTCGACGTCGGCAGGGCAGACTGCCGCTTCTCATTCTAGAAGGAAGCTTACAGCCAGAGACACCTCTTCTGGCTGCAAACTTTGCAACCAAATGCAATGTCACAGTCAGACACCATATGCCTGTGTTTAAGCACTGGAAGGATTACAAGGACCCAAATGGAAATGTCAGAGATGGGATCTTCACGAACTTTGTAGGAAAAGTTGGTGTAATTACATAATGCTAGCCTTTCTCCCTCAAATTGCTAGGAACCCGTAAATCTTCTGCTATTTGTCTATGTGCCATCATGACTTACCCATGTTTTTTTATCTTACTAGAACAAGTTTCAGATGGACCTAGAGGCGGTGCCAGTTAGGAAGGTTTGCACAAAAATGCTGAAACGCGCAACTCGCCAACAACGATACATGCTCAAGAAAGAGTATTTTGATCCTCACGCATCCAATTTGGTGAGGAGAACTTCTCTGGTCCCCTTGATGACTGATGACTAGTGGAACGAGCTGGTGGAAAGCTGGAAGGATCCCAAATAGATGGTATGTCTCTTCCTGCAGACCGATCTCGCCTTCTACATGCTAATCTAGAGACTGTGCCTTACATGTATTTGGTCTCTTGATATAGGGGTAATCTCAAATTAACAAAGCTAATCGAGCTCAAGTTAAGTTCCACCAAACTACTCGATCGCGCCGCTACCCTGTACACTGTGGAAATGTGGTAAGTCAAACATGTGGCTGTGGATGTGCAAGATGTATGTGTGCCCTGTTAAAAGGTGTTTTTGGATTGCTTCCATGTAGTGTATGTATATGATGCTCCCTTACCTTCATATCTGTTGTTTTCAGGGAGACAACTACAAGGATAAAGAACTAACTGTAGTGGATTTGTTCAAGGAGTGCCACTACAGCAAGAAAAAGAAATGTTACACCAATGTTGTGCTGAATGCAATTGTAAGTCAGCTTTAAAAGACTACCAACCATCAAAGTTTTAACTTTTGCACGACTAGAATTAATATTGTTTCAGCCCCTCTTACAGATTGAAAAATAATAAGCAAATGCTAGTGTATGTTAATTGGAAATTTAACATATTCACTTGACTATCTTGTAATAGATTGTCCTATATTACAGTTTTGGCCATCCTCAGTCTCTATCTTGTAGTATATATAAAATAATTATATTCAAACATTAGTTGCTTGTACTTAATCGATATAATTTATCCTGTTTCTTCTGGCCACTTTGTTGTTGATGAATAATCCGACTCAGCTCCGCACAGGAAAAAATTAATCTGACTCTGTTCTCACAAAATAAGGATGCATGCTAGCTTTCCTCATGCATGTTAACTTGCTGATGATGTCATCTCTACTTGTGCTTAAGCTGTCTCATAACCATGTTTGTTGCTTGCATTGCTAGACCGAGATGGAAAAGAAGGCTGCTAATCCTACAGAAGATGGTCAGGAATCGAGCTCTGTAGCTGGGGCGGCAACCGAAGCTGTAGCTGAAGTACTTGCTAAGCACACTAAGAAGCCGAGGTTTCTTCAGCATGTCGGGATCCAACACGTCCATGTGAGATCCAGTGCTACCAACTGTGAAGTAGAATTGGCAGCGCAGAAGAGGAATGTTGAGCTTCGGGCACATGTTGACACCTTGACCAAGATGTTGAAGGAATCTGGAGAGGAAAGGGCCAGGAAAGATGAGGAGTACAGGAAGCGAGACGAGGAGAACAGGAAGAAGCAAGCTGAGATGGATGCAAAACTAGACTTATTGCTAAGTCAGATTCCATCAAGATCAGCTGAAGGGTAAGTTGTTTGTCCAAAAAGCTGCTGGAAGCTCTATGCATGTGGGATATACTGGTGGAACCTAGCTTGTTATTTTGTCAGCCTTTTGTTATGCAAACTGCATACAGTTGGATGCAAACTGGTTGCAATTTGGTGCTTGATGGTTAGTGGATCTCGAGATTTAAGCTGAATGCTATGCTGGATGTGTCATGGAGGACCAATACTGCTTGTCTAATGTGACTTGTGCTTGGTAATACCGTGCCTATTTTCTATCTTAATATTTGTACAAATAGTTAATAGTTGTCAGTGTCGGGTGCTAAATTGTTTCGTGTAAAAATCACAAATGGGCTTCGTTGTGTAAAACTTTGATGGGCCGGATGAAGTAGCCTGGAAACATATTATGGGTAATAAAAAACATAACTAGCCCATAAGATTAATGGGCTGATGTGCTTGTTGGACCATCGCAAATTGGCTAACATAAACAGTAAAAAAATAGTTCGAACCAAAACAAATGGGCCAAAACTTACTAGGCCGAAGGCTACATGGGCCCAGGCAGCACCACGTCAGACCCAGACCGGAGTGTTGATGCCACGTCATCATGTAAATCCATGATGGAAAGGTCTGTCACAGAGGACCGGGCTTGGGCGGTCCGGGTGGGCTTGGGGACCGATCGGTGACGGTAAATGACCGTCATGATTTGGCCTGAATCAATGACAGGCGAAAATTCCGTCATGGATGGCTGGGTGGACAAATTATGATGCAATATACATGACGGAGAGGCACACATCACCAATGGTCATCGATGATAGTTTCCGGGCTCTCGATGACGGACGTTGGCTGTCACAGATTACCATATTTCTTGTAGTGATAATGACACAACTATACTTATATCGTCACCAAACGTTAAGTGTGTAGACCCTACGGGTTCGAGAACTATGCAGACATGACCGAGACACCTCTACGGTTAATAACCAATAGTGGGACCTTGATGCCCTTGTTGGTTCCCACATATTCTACAAAGGTCTTATCGGTCGAACCTCGATGTCAAGGATGTAGTTCCCCTTGTCTATCTGTATGTTACTTGCCCGAGATTCGATCGTCGATATCTCCATACCTAGTTCAATCTCATCACCGGCAAGTCTCTTTACTCGTTCTGTAATACAATATCCCGTGGCTAACTCATTAGTCACATTGCTTGCAACCTCATTGTGATGTTGTATTACCGAGTGGGCCCTGAGATACCTCTTTGTCATATGGAGTGACAAATCCCAGTCTTGATCCATGCCAACTCAACAGACACCCTCGGAGATACCTATAGAGCACTTTTATAGTCACCAATTACATTGCGATGTTTGGTACACACAAGGTACTCCTATGGTGTCAATGAGTTGTATGATCTCATGGTCATAGGAACATATACTTGACATGCAGAAAATGATAGCAATAAACTTGACACGATCATATGCTATGTTTATAGTTTGGGTCTTGTCCATCAATCATTCTCCTAATGATGTGATTCCGTTATCAAATGACAACTCATTCCCATGGCTAGGAAACCATAGCCATCTTTGATCAACGAGCTAGTCCGGTAGAGGCTTACTAGGGACATGTTGGTGTCTATATATGCACACATGTATCTAAGATTCCGATCAATACAATTCTAGCATGGATAATAAACGATTATCATGAACAATAAAATATGATAATAACCAATTTATTATTGCCTCTAGGGCATATTTCCAACAATATACCTCTTGGGTTAGTATTTTTGTTTTTCACCAGTCTCTCAATCCTAGTTATGTCTTTAGCAATGCTTTATTCGTCAGATCTTACGCGGAGACCCATGCAAACTTTTCTTTTTTAGCATGTAATTTGTATCTAACCATGATGTTGACACTGATACTATCTCCATCAACTTGTTTGTCTTAACATGCAAATTTATCTCCTCATCATATAATTATGTATGGGAAAGCACCTCAACATGCAACCATGCATAGAGAAAGGGTTCGGCTCATCACACAATCATGTATGGAATGTATAGGATTGTATCAAAATGAGGGAGCAATTTTCTTGTCAATTCAACAAATATGGTTGTGCTAAGGTTGTGATACTTCAAGGACACCATGTCAATCTTTTTCGTGCAATTATGTTTATAGACTCATCTTGTCTTGATATGTGTGATGTTACTTATAGCATGAGTAACTAGCTATGTTACTACACACCTTGGTTTCCTCATTAATTACATGTCTCACATATCAAGCGAGGCACGTGCACACACACAACTTCCCATGGAGCTCGGTTAAATTGGTCTGACGGTGAGCCAGAGGAGGATCTGTGACTACCCACACTTCATGGTCAGTTGCCTTCTCACACTTCACGGCGGCGCCGAAGTATCAATCGGTGAATACACGCATGGAATTAGTTTACGTGCAGGTGGTTCGGATGCTAAAAATACTACTACTAACACCTGGAAGTAATTACGTGTGCCCAGAAGTCAGGTTCAAGTAACCAATCTGCGTGTTTAACTAAGAGTCTGACTCGATGGTACATGCTTCAACTCCAACTCGACAACTCGTCCTCTTAAATAGACACTCTTCAATCACAAGCTGGTCGATTCCACGTTGCTAGATTGCCCATCTATCCATAACGATGGGACGTCGTCTTCGTCATCATCTTCATCTATTCATGACGATGGGACGTCGTGTCATCATCTTCGTCGCGTTGAGGCTCGGAGCAGTAGCCACAGCAGGGAGATCCCTAGGGAGATGCTCCAAAAGATCCTAGTGAAGCTGCCGATAAAGGACGTGGCCTGGTGCTGCTGCGTCTTGAGGCTGTGGCGCAGTGTCGTCAGCGAACCCTCCTTTCTCCGTCTCCACGCCGCCAACTACGCCACCGCCTTGTCGGCGGATGTAGAGGTCTTGTTTGTCTTGACGACGTGTGAGCCGGGCCGGAGCGATGAGGCCAACATGTTCAACATGTCTTCGGGCAAGGCCATGTTCTCCTTCGACATCCCCAGCCAAAAAAACCACAAGCAGAACATCTAGCTTACAATCACATACACATGAGAGTGAACAAAAGATTAGCCAGACATGATAGTCGAACTTACATGAACATCTAGCTCACAAAGCCATTAACAATAGTCTGAATTACATGATAGTGTACATTCAACACATGACACCAGGAAGATAATTAATTAATTTAGATAATGGCACCAACATATACAACCATGTAGAACAACAATTATTTTGTTATAAGAATGTGAACAAACATGATCAAGTGCATGTCAACAATTAAATATGATGAAAATAACTACACAATAATCGGGCCAATAGCTCCTGTGCGACGTCTTTGATGTGAATTGGAAAGGGTGCGACGTTGTTGGAATGAATGGCTGTGATGCGACACATTTGAGCGTGTAAATAGCCCAGGGCCACATGGGGTGTTAAATGTGGTTAAATTGGTCGTCAACCAAGCCCTTTTATGTTAGGACATGTGGGTCCAACTTAACTGCTCCTCAAAACAGCTGACCATGCCCTGCCGCCCGACCGTGCCGGGCCCGCCACTCTGCCCCCTCCCCCCTTATTCTCCGATGGTGGCGGATCTTGCGTTCTCGGTGGAGGCGACGGAGCCCTCGTTCTCAACGGCGGCGGAGCCTTCGTCCTCAGAAAATGGTGAGTGAGAACCCTAGTCCCCCTCCCGTTCCTCTCTCGCCCCCGTAGATCTCAGCTCGTTTCCTCTGTTTTCACTTGTTGAATCGATAGGTTGTGAGGGGAGACTGTGGGCATACTGAGATGGAGCCGCCAGATTCAACTTCGAATAGGTAATGCGCCTCTCTCTGATCCAATTTTGCATGCAATTAGGGACTGGTCTGCTCTTTCTCACGGGCTCACACTGTCTGGCACTGACAGAGGGGATGCTGCCGCTCGGACCTTTGAATTGACGGCCAATTTCTTTCCATGAAAGGCAAAATTAGTTGATGGTAGCATTCAAAACATTGAGAGAGACACAATTGTTAAATGGGAGGTTGAGTTTACGGAGATTGATCCACAAGTTCTACAAAACATGGGAGAGAAGGCAGTGAAGAAATGGGTGGAAAAAATTGGGGAGAATGCTGTTTGGGGTCCAGAGCAAGAAGTATCATTGTTGCGGTTTGATGATTCGACAGGAGAGTATGTGAGAATAGAAGATGGTGAACAGATTGTTGATGAAATCGATCGGCAAAACGGCTGGACAAGCATATGAGCTAATTTTTTTGCTGAGCTGGTTGATCTGAATATTTTTTTTCGAAGGTTGGATATGTGCCATCACAATTGGCTGCGCAGATGGTAGATGATGATTGGGCTACACAGAGGCCATTGATTCCCAAGTGTACTGGACTTACAGTAATAGCCGAAGAGGGACACGTGACTGGAACTGAAACTGAAACTGCAGCAACTGTTGATTGGAATGTCGTTGAATTAGATGAGCCTACTGATTTGGTCATTGCACCAATGCCTGACATTGAGATGGCCAAACTTTTTGGCATTCCATTCGATGACAGAGATAAGCGGGAGAGGGGCGAATCTAGTTTGCCTGCTAATGCTGATGAAGATGTAGATGGACAATTGATGGAACAAGCTGCAGATGAAGTAGATGATGCACATGATGATGAGCTGGTGCATGTGTATGACAAAGAAAACCCTGTCATTGAAGTAGGCAAGTTGTTCCCAAGCATGAAGGAGTTTAGGATGTGTTTCAAGACTTATGTAGTGAAACATGAGTTTGATGCCAAGACTGTTTGGACTGATAGAAATAAGTTTTATGCGAGGTGCAGAGGATTTGATGGTAGTGTCAAGCCTTGCAAGTGGTACATATCTGCTAGACTGCAACCTGATGGAAGTACTGTCAGGGTTAACCAAATCCCCGATCAACATACTTGTATTACAAGTTCACAGAGAGTCTTGATGACCCACAAGTGTAAGGGATCTATCGTAGTACTTTCGATAAGTAAGAGTGTCGAACCCAATGAGGAGCAGAAGGAAATGATAAGCGATTTTCAGTAAGGTTTTCTCTGCAAGCACTGAAATAATAGGTGATAGATAGTTTTGTGATAAGATAAATAGTAACGAGAGAAAAGTAAATAAAGTAAATAAAGTGCATCAAGGTGGCCCAATCCTTTATGTAGCAAAGGATAAGCCTGGAAAAATTCTAATAATGAGGAAGGAGCTCCCGAGGACACATTGGGAATTATCGTCAAGCTAGTTTTCATCACGTTCATAAGATTCGCGTTCGGTACTTTGATAATTTGATATGTGGGTGGACCGGCACTTGGGTACTGCCCTAACATGGACAAGCATCCCACTTATGATTAACCCCTATTGCAAGCATCCACAACTACAAAAAGGAGTATTAAGGTAAACCTAACCACAGCATTAAACATATGGGTCCATATCAACCCCTAACGAAGCAACGCATAAACTAGGGTTTAAGATTCTGTCACTCTAGCAACCCATCATCTACTTATTACTTCCCTATTCCGTCCTCTAGGCCCAAATAATGGTGAAGTGTCATGTAGTCGACGTTCACATAACACCACTAGAGGAGAGACAACATACATCTCATCAGAATATCGAACGAATACCAAATTCACATGACTACTAATAGCAAGACTTCACCCATGTCCTCAGGAACAAACATAACTACTCACAAAGCATATTCATGTTCATAATCAGAGGAGTAATAATGTGCATAAAGGATCTGAACATATGATCTTTCACCAAGTAAACCAATTAGTATCAACTACAAGGAGTAATCAACACTACTAGCAACCCACAGGTGCCAATTTGTGGTTTTGATACAAGATTGGATACAAGAGATGAACTAGGGTTTTGAGATGAGATGGTGCTGGTGAATATGTTGATGGAGATTGGCCCCCTCCCGATGATAGGATCGTTGGTGATGACGTTGGTTATGATTTCCCCCTCCCAGAGGGAAGTGTCCCCAGAAGAACAGCTCCGCTAGAGCCCTAGATTGATTCCGCCAAGGTTCCACCTCGTGGCGGCGGAGTTTCGTCCCGTAAGCTTGCCCACGATTTTTTCCAGGGGAAAACCCTTCACATAGCAGAAGATGGATGCCGGAGGCCCACCAGGGGGCCCAGGAGATAGGGGGCCGCGCCCTATAGGGGGAGGGGCACGCCCCCTGTCTCCTGGATAGGGTGTGGGCCCCCTGGCCAATTTCTTTCACTCATAAATTCTTAATAAATCCAAAAAGTTGTTTCATGGAGTTTCAGGACTTTGGGAGTTGTGCAGAATAGGTTTCCAACGTTTGCTCCTTTTCCGGCCAGAATTCCAGCTGCCGGCATTCCCCCTCTTCATGGTAAACCTTGTAAAATAAGAGAGAATAGCCATAAGTATTGAGATATAATGTGTAATAACAGCCCATAATGCAATAAATATTGATATAAAAGCATGATGCAAAATGGACGTATCAACTCCCCCAAGCTTAGACCTCGCTTGTCCTCAAGCAGAAGCCGAAATCGAAAAATATGTCCACATGTTTAGAGATAGAGGTGTCGATAAAAATAAAATACGAACATGAGGGCATCATGATCATTCTAATAACATCAACATATATGGATTTTGTCATATGATTTCCTATGTTCAAGTAATAAGCAATTCACAATGTCAAGTATGGTTCAAAAACTTCATTGGGAACTAACAAACTATAATCTCAGTCATTGAAGCAATCGCAATTTACCGTAACATCAGAAAGAGTCTATAATAGATCTTTTCAGCAAGCTCACATACTCAACCATCTCGTAGTCCCCTATAATTGTTAACACTCACGCAATACTTGTGGTTATAAATTTTCAGCCGGACACTAAGAAAGATAGGGGCTTATTGTGTTGCCTCCCAACATATTCACCTTTAGGTGATGTCAACAATAATAGCCTATGCCAACTTACATCCAATTGGATATATGTATCATGATCTTTCAAACACGTGGAGCTTGCCAAAGGATAAAATGAAAAAGGGAAAGATGAAGATCACCTTGAATCAAGCGTAAAGTAAAAACATAAAGTAAAAGAAAGGCCCTTCGCAGAGGGAAACAAAGGTTGTCATGCGCTTTTAGGGTTGATGCATGAAATCTTAATGCAAAAGAACGTCACTTTATATTGCCCCTTGTATGTGGACCTTTATTATGCAGTCCGTCGCTTTTATTACTTCCACAACAAGTTCGTACAAAGCTTATTTTCTCTGCACTAATAAGTCATACATATTTAGAGAGCAATTTTTATTGCTTGCACCGATGACAACTTACTTGAATGATCTTACTCAATCCATAGGTAGGTATGGTGGACTCTCATGGCAAAACTGGGTTTGAGGATATTTGGAAGCACAAGTAGTATCTCTACCTGGTGCTAGGAATTTGGCTAGCATGAGGGGGAAAGTCAAGCTCAACATGTTTGGAAGGTCAATGACAATATACTTTAACTGAGATGTCGGAAAACATAAACCATTACATTGTCTTCCTTGTCCAACAACAACTCTTTTAGGATGTCATACTTAATGAGTGCTTCACAATCATAAAAGACGTCCAAGATAATATATCTATATGTGAACCCCTCTTTCCTTATCACTTCCTATTAATTGCAACGATGACCAAGGCTACGTTCATCAACTCTCAACAATTTTTATGCCTCATACTTTCTATGTGTGAAGTTATCACTATCCATAAGATCAATATGAACTCTTTTGTTCTTTCTACTTTCTCAAGATCATAGCAACAAAGCAAAGCCCCTGACTCAACACTAATCTTTATTATAGATAGCACACGGACTCACTTACATAAAGGGATCACAATGCAAAACTCAAAACTACTTGAAATCAAAACTTTGAACTAATAGATCAAGATACTACTAAAAGGATCGAACTAAATAAAGTGGTAAAGATAGGAGTGTGATGGTGATACGATACCGGGGCACCTCCCCCAAGCTTGGCAGTTGCCAAGGGGAGTGCCCATACCCATGGGATTATTTCTCCTTCTTCACAGTTGGTGGTATGATCTTCTTGGCGATGATGCCCTTCAGGATACAGTTCTCCTCCTCGAGCTTATTGACTTGTCGTTTGAGGTCCAAAATTTCTTTACGGAGCTTGCCCGTAACGGCCAAAGCTCCTTTTACCCAAGGATGCCGCATAGCTTCTAGAGAACACGTGAAACTCTTTTTCATATTTTCACAAGAAAGAAATCTAGAATTGGAAGGGATGACCGAGGCAGGGACAACCAGGCTAGGTAGTTCCCCTATAGTGAAATTTGCTTGGGAACGAGAGGTGACTTCTTGATCTTCCTCCATGGCATCTATTCTTTACAAATCAGCCTCCATCTCATCCTCCGTTGATGGTCCAAAGCGATAGGCATCGCCGTTTGCTCCTAGACCTGGCGTTGGGTGAGACACTCGGCTCTCCCCAACTTATTCCTGAGAAGACATCTTGCTTTATTCTGCAACAGGAACAACTCGAAACGAAAAGAGAGGATATTTGCGTGATACGGTGGTCAAAACTTTCGGGAGTATATATAATGAATTTTTACCGACCAAAATACGTAACATACAAGAAAACGGAGTCCGAGAGGCACACGAGGTGCCCACGAGACAGGGGGCGTGCCCTACAGGGGGGGGGTACCCTCCTCTCTCGTGGGAGCCTCGTGTCCCTTTCGGACTACTTCTTTCTTCCTAAAATTCTGAAATAATCCAAAACCGATAGAAATTGCCATTAGAGTTGTTTTGGAGTCGGTATACTTACCGTACCATGTACCTATGCCTTTTCGGAGTCTGGAACATTTTGGAAAGTGTCTCTTATGTATTCCTCTGGGGTTATCGTTTCAATAATATTGGTTTCAACATTGATAGGATTACCTGAAATATAATGCTTGATTCTTTGACCATTAACCACCCTCAGATTTGTGCCTTCAAAGTTGTTGATTTTTATAGCACCAGAACGATAGACCTCCTCGATAACGTAGGGACCTTCCCATTTTGAGAGAAGTTTTCCTGCAAAAAATCTTAAATGAGAGTTGAACAATAACACATAATCTCCTACGTTAAACTCACGCTTTTGTATCCTTTTATCATGCTAGCGTTTGACTTTTTATTTGAAAAGCTTAGCATTCTCATATGCTTGGGTTCTCCATTCATCAAGTGAGATAATATCAAATAACCTTTTCTCGCCGGCAAGTTTGAAGTCATAATTAAGCTCTTTAATAGCCCAATATGCTTTATGTTCAAGTTCAAGAGGTAAATGACATGTTTTTCCATAAACCATCTTATATGGAGACATACCCATAGGATTTTTGTATGCAGTTCTATAGGCCCATAATGCATCATCAAGTTTTTTGGACCAATTCTTTCTAGATCTATTCACAGTCTTTTGCAAAATTAATTTGAGCTCTCTATTGCTCAACTCTACTTGACCACTAGACAGCGAGTGATAAGGAGATGCAATTGTATGATTGACATCGTATTTAGCAAGCATCTTATGAAAAGCACCACGAATAAAGTGTGAACCACCATCAGTCATAACATATCTAGGGACTCCAAACCTTAGAAAAATAACTTCTTTAAGCATTTTAGTAGAAGTGTTATGATCAACACTACTATTGGAATAGCTTCTACCCACTTAGTAACGTAATCAACAGCAACTAAAATATGTGTATAACCATTGGAGGCAGGAAAAGGTCCCATATAATCAAAGACCCAAACATCAAATGGTTCAATTACAAGAGAATAATTCATAGGCATTTCTTGACGTCTACTAATTTTACCTATTCTTTGACATTCATCACAAGATACGACAAACTTACGAGCATCTTTGAAAAGTGTAGGCCAATAAAAACCAGATTGTAGTACCTTGTGTGCAGTTCTATCTCCAGCGTGGTGTCCTCCATAAGATTCAGAGTGACACTTGTGTAGGATTTGTTCCTGTTCATGCTCAGGCACACAACGTCTAATAATACCATCTACTCCTTCTTTATAAAGGTGTGGATAATCCCAGAAGTAATGTCTTAAATCATAAAAGAACTTTTTCTTTTGCTGGTATGTGAAACTAGGCGATATATATTTAGCAACAATGTAATTAGCATAATCAGCATACCAAGGAGCAGTACGAGAAGCATTGACGACCGCTAATTGTTCATCAGGAAAGCTATCATTAATAGGCAGTGGGTCATCAAGAACATTCTCTAACCTAGACAAGTTGTCCGCAACGGGGTTCTTAGCTCCCTTTCTATCAATAATAAGTAAGTCAAATTCTTGGAGCAAGAGAACCCATCTAATGAGTCTAGGCTTAGTATCTTTCTTTTCCATAAAATATTTAATAGAAGCATGATCAGTGTGAATAGTAACTTTGGAATCAACAATATAAGGTCTAAACTTATCACATGCAAACACAACTGCTAAGAATTCTTTTTCAGTGGTAGCATAATTTCTCTGGGCAGTATCAAGAGTCTTACTAGCATACTAGATAACATTCAATTTCTTATCGACTCTTTGCCCTAAAAGAGCACCTACAACACAATCACTAGCATCACACATAATTTCAAAAGGTAAATTCCAATCAGGTGGCTGAACAATAGGTGGAGTGATCAAAGCTTTCTTAAGTGTTTCAAATGCTTCTACACAATCATCATCAAAGACAAAAGAAATATATTTTTGCAATAAGTTAGTCAGAGGCCTAGAGATTTTAGAAAAGTCCTTAATGAACCTCCAAAGGCATGACCAAGGAAACTTCTTATACCTTTTATGTCCTTGGGACATGACATCTTTTCAATAGCATCAACTTTGGCTTTATCAACTTCAATACCTCTCTCGGAGATCTTGTGTCCCAAGACAATGCCTTCATTAACCATAAAGTGACACTTTTCCCATATTAGGACAAGACTAGTGTCTTTGCATCTCTGCAAAACTCGATCAAGGTTGCTCAAACAATCATCAAAAGAGGATCCATAGACGGAGAAGTCATCCAAGAATACCTCACAAATCTTTTCACAAAAATCAGAAAATATAGCCATCATGCATCTTTGAAAGATAGCAGGTGCATTGCATAAACCAAAAGGCATACGTCTATAAGAAAAAGTACCAAAAGGGCAAGTAAAAGTAGTTTTAGATTGATCCCCCACTGATACAGGTATCTGAGAGAAACCAGAATAACCATCTAGAAAGCAAAAATGTGTGTGTTTGGATAGCCTTTCTAGCATTTGATCAATAAAAGGTAAAGGGTAATGATCTTTCTTAGTAGCTTTATTTAACTTACGGAAATCAATTACCATCCTATAGCCTGTAATAATTCTTTGCGGGATCAATTCTTCTTTATCATTAGGAACAACGGTAATACCTCCCTTTTTAGGGACACAATGGACAAGGCTTACCCATTCACTATCAGCAACGGAATAAATAATACCTGCCTCAAGGAGTTTTAGTATCTCCTTTCTTACCACTTCCTTCATTTTGGGATTTAATCGTCTTTGAGGATCTCTAACTGGTTTAGCATCTTTCTCCACTGAAATTTTGTGTTGACATAATGTGGGACTAATGCCCTTAAGATCATCCAGGGTATATCCAATAGCCGCTCGGTGCTTCTTCAGAGTTTTCAATAATCTTTCTTCTTCTTTCTCTGAAAGGTTAGCACTAATAATAACAGGATATATTTCTTTTTCATCAAGATAAGCATACTTAAGATTATCAGGTAATGGTTTGAGTTCAAACACGGGATCACCCTTGGGTGGAGGGGGATCCCCAAGAATTTCAATAGGAAGATTATGTTTCAGCATAGGTTCTTGTTTAAGGAACACTTCATCTATTTCTTCCCTTTCCTTCATAAACATATCGTTTTCATGGTCTAGCAAATATTGTTCTAACGGATCAGTTGGAGGAACAACAATGGAAGCAAGACCAATAATTTCATCCTTACTAGATGGTTCCTTTTCACGATGTTGTCTGCTAAATTTGGCAAAATTAAACTCATGAGACATACCATCTATGCCAACAACGACAATATTCTTTTCACAATCAATCTTAGCACTAGCAGTATTCAAGAAGGGTCTACCAAAAATAATGTGACAAAAATCATCTTGTGGGGAACCAAGAACAAGAAAATCAGCATGGTATTTAATCTTCCCACACAAGACTTCAACATCTCTAACAATCCCAATAGGTTTAATGGTGTCCCTATTGGCAAGCTTAATAGTAACATCAATATCTTCTAATTCAACAGGTGCAATATCATGCATAATTTCTTTATAAAGATCATAAGATATCGCATTAGCACTAGCACCCATATCACATAAGCCATGATAACAATGATCTCCTATTTTAACAGAAATAACAGGCGTGCCTACAATAGGTCTACGGGTCTTAGTATTGGGTCTAGCAATATTAGCAGTTTCACCCACAAAAGAGATAACATGCCCATCTAAGTCTTCATCCAAGAGATCTTTAATCATAGCAATACCAGGTTCAACATTAATTTGCTCAGGAGGTGTGTAAGTCCTAGTATTACTCTTACGAGCAACAGTCGAAGCTTTAACATGATCTTTTATCCTAACAGGAAAATGAGGTTTTTCGACATAAGCAGTAGGAATAATGGGATCACTATATGTAATAGTCTTTTCTTCGACTGTAATAGGTGCAACTACTTTCACTTCAACAGGAGGATTATATTTAAACCACTTCTCTTTAGGGAGATCAACGTGAGTAGCAAAAGTTTCACAAAAAGTAGCTACTATCTCAGAGTCAAGTCCATACTTAGAGCTAAATCCACGAAAAGCATCAGTATCCATAAAAGATTTAACACAGTCAAACTTAGGTGTCATACCTGACTCCTTACCATCATCGGAACCCCAATCTTCAGAATTGCATTTAATTCTTTCCAATAAGTCCCATTTGAAATCAATAGTCTTCAGCATATAGGAACCAGCACAGGAAGTATCAAGCAAGTTGCGATTATCAAGAGAAAGCCGAGCATAAAAATTCTGAATAATCATTTTCCGAGAGAGCTCATGATTGGGGCATGAATACAACATTGACTTAAGCCTCCCCCAAGCTTGAGCGATGCTTTCTACTTCGCGAGGCCAGAAATTATATAGTAATTACGATCACGATGAACAAGATGCATATGATAGAACTTCTGGTGAAACTCCAACTTCAATCGCTTATAATTCCAAGATCACGTATCATCACATAGCCTATACCATGTCATTGCATCTCCCTTCAAAGATAAAGGGAAGACCTTCCTTTTGACAACATCATCGGGAATACATGCAAGCTTAAATAATCCACAAACTTCATCCACAAAGATAAGGTGTAAGTTGGGATGCAATGTTCCGTCTCCTGCAAAAGGATTAGCTAGCAGTTTTTCTATCATATCCGAAGGAATCTCAAAGTGAATATTTTCATAAGGTTCAGTAGGTTGAGGAGCATCTCTTTGTTCTTCTGGTTGGGGTGAAGATACCCCAAACAAGCTCTTCAAAGGATTAGTTTCCATAGTGACAAGTAACAAAAATTTCAGCACACTAAATAAATGTTTCCATACCAAGTTCCACTCACCAAGAGCGCTACGCTCCCCGGAAACGGCGCCAGAAAAGAGTCTTGATGACCCACAAGTGTAAGGGATCTATCGTAGTCCTTTCGATAAGTAAGACTGTCGAACCCAACGAGGAGCAGAAGGAAATGATAAGTGGTTTTCAATAATGTTTTCTCTGAAAGCACTGAAATAATAGGTGATAGATAGTTTTGTGATAAGATAAATAGTAACGAGCAAAAAGTAAATAAAGTAAATAAAGTGCAGCAAGGTGGCCCAATCCTTTATGTAGAAAAGGATAAGCCTGGACAAATTCTAATAATGAGGAAGGAGCTCCCAAGGACACATTGGGAATTATCGTCAAGCTAGTTTTCATCACGTTTATAAGATTCGCGTTCAGTACTTTGATAATTTGATATGTGGGTGGACCGGCACTTGGGTACTGCCCTAACATGGACAAGCATCCCACTTATGATTAACCCCTATTGCAAGCATCCGCAACTACAAAAAAGAGTTTTAAGGTAAACCTAACCACATCATTAAACATATGGGTCCATATCAACCCCTAACGAAGCAACGCATAAACTAGGGTTTAAGCTTCTGTCACTCTAGCAACCCATCATCTACTTATTACTTCTCTATGCCTTCCTCTAGGCCCAAATAATGCTGAAGTGTCATGTAGTCGACGTTCACATAATACCACTAGAGGAGAGACAACATACATCTCATCAAAATATCAAGACTTCACCCATGTCCTCAGGAACAAACGCAACTACTCGCAAAGCATATTCATGTTCATAATCGGAGGAGTAATAATGTGCATAAAGGATGTGAACATATGATCTCCCACCAAGTAAACCAATTAGTATCAACTACAAGGAGTAATCAACACTACTAGCAACCCACAGGTACCAATTTGTGGTTTTGATACAAGATTGGATACAAGAGATGAACTAGGGTTTTGAGATGAGTTGGTGCTGGTGAAGATGTTGATGGAGATTGACCCCCTCCCGATGAGAGGATCATTGGTGATGATGTTGGTGATGATTTCCCCCTCCCGGAGGGAAGTGTCCCCGACAGAACAGCTCCACCAGAGCCCTAGATTGATTCCGCCAAGGTTCCGCCTCGTGGCGGCGGAGTTTCGAACCGTAAGCTTGCCGACGATTTTTTCCAGGGGAAAACCCTTCATATAGCAGAAGATGGATGCCGAAGGCCCACCAGG
Organism: Triticum dicoccoides; assembly: GCF_002162155.2. Classification (NCBI taxonomy): domain Eukaryota; kingdom Viridiplantae; phylum Streptophyta; class Magnoliopsida; order Poales; family Poaceae; genus Triticum; species Triticum dicoccoides. The sequence goes on from NW_021207204.1 coordinate 94,950, forward strand.
GGCCCAGGAGATAGGGGGACGCGCCCTATAGGGTGGGCGTCCTCTGTCTCCTGGACAGGGTGTGGGCCCCCTAGCCTATTTCTTTTGCTCATAAATTCTTAATAAGTCCAAAAAGTTGTTTCGTGGAGTTTCAGGACTTTTGGAGTTGTGCAGAATAGGTTTCCAATGTTTGCTCCTTTTCTAGCCAGAATTCCAGCTGCCGGCATTCCCCCTCTTCATCGTAAACCTTGTAAAATAAGAGAGAATAACCATAAGTATTGAGATATAATGTGTAATAACAGCCCATAATGCAATAAATATTGATATAAAAGCATGATGCAAAATGGACCTATCAAGTATCAACCATGACATCACAACTTTGGGTTGTAGAAAAGATCACCCCAATTTTAGCCAAAACACGAAACACTACTGCCAAGAAACTCAAAGTAGACTTGGAAAAGATGTACCCCATTAAACTGAAATATACCACAGTGTGGAAGGCAAAACAAAGGACAATGAAAAATTTATATGGTGATTGGGAAAATACATTTAGGATGCTTTACAACTTCAAAGCAGAGGTGGAAAAGAGGTCACCTGGTAGTGTTGTGGAGATAGATATAGAGGTATCAGCCAAAGGTGAAGTCAAGTTCTCCAAGTTTTTTATGGCTTTGAAGCCTTGCATAGATGGCTTCAAAGCAGGGTGCCGTCCATATTTGAGCATAGACTCATCATTTTTGACAGGCAAGTGGAATAGTCAGTTGGTAGCATGCAATGCTCTAGATGGACACAACTGGATGTTTCCTATTGTTGTTGGCTTGTTTCAGTCAGAAACAGAGGCTTCATGGACATGGTTCATGATCCAATTGAAAAGATGCCTAGGGCCAGGCTATACACACAGAAGCATGTAAGGGCTTGAAAATTCAGTGAAAAATGTTTTCCCACATGCTGAGCAGAGGGAGTGCTTCGGTCATTTGTCGATGAATTTGATCAAAAAATTTAGAGGAGAAGAATTTGGGAGCATGTGGCCAGCAGCAAGATCTTACACTAGACAGACACACAAATATCATCTTGATAAGATAATGACAGCATGTGATGAGTTTGGTCCATGGCTGAACACCTACCATTCTTTGTTATGGTAAAGGTCAGCATTCAACACTGCCATGAAGTGTGACCACATCAACAAAAATTTGGCAGAGAGTTTCAACAACAAGGTGAAGGAGTTAAAAGATTTGCCTGTGCATGACATGGTTGACCAAATCAGGATCATGCTCATCCGGTTGTGGGAATTGAGAACAAGGATAGGTGATTGTCTGCAAGGTGATAAGCTTCCAGCAATGGTACAACAGGTGGTCAATAGGAGCAGATGTCTTTCACATTTGTTTGTTGAAAAATCTTCACCTTGGGGTGCTGAAGTTAGAGATAACAAAACTGGAAGGAGACATGTTGTTAACACTGAATTGCATGATTGCACTTGCGTCGAGTGGCAACACACTGGTAAACCATGTGAGCATGCCAGTCTTTTCTTAGCATCCCAACCGAAGATAAACATGCGCCCATATCTGCATGAATATTATTCGGTAGCAAGATTCAAAGCTGCATATGCTACTCCAATTCCAGCACTTACAGATCAGTCTCAGTGGCCTGAAGTGGACATTGAATTTTCCATGTGTCCTGCCTTGACGAAAAGAAAGGCTGGCAGGCCTAAACAGAGTAGATTCAAGGCATGGTTTGAGAAAGGTGGGAGTGGTAAGAAGGGAAAGAAAGATCAAAAGCCAAAAAGGGCCCAAAAAGGTAACAAAAACAGATGCAAGTTGTGCCAGGAACTTGGGCACAGAGTGGGATCTGTCAAATGACGTTACACTCCTGATAAGCCAAAGTATGTTCTTGTTTATTTGTCCTTGTTTTGATTTGGTGCTTTTTTCCAATTACTATATCTATAACATTTTCCCAATGGCCAGGAGGAAGCGAGCAAGTCAGCCCCTTGTTGTTGAACAATGTTGGCCAACAAAAAAGCAAGAGTCAATGGAGGTAGAAAGAAGAGAAGTGTGCCTGAGCCTGAGCAGACTGAAGAAAATCCTGCTGCAGTCAACATTCAGACTGAAGAAACTGATGTGGAGGTGCACATCGAAGAAACTGAACCTGAGCGTGTCGAGGTTCAGACTGAAGAAACTAAACCTGAGCGTGTCGAGGTTCATACTGAAGAAACCCATGTTGAGGTACACACCAAAGAAACTGAAACTGGTGTCAACATTGTGACTGAAGACACTGATCACGAGGATGTTGGCGAGGTGTTGAAAAGACCAGTGAAGAAAACCAAGATGATCAGTGAACTTGTGTGTGTAGTAGAACCAAAAACAAGAAGGGCTAAGGCGAAGAAGGGCACACGACGTGGTAGGAAGAAGTAGAACAGAGAACAGTTTGAAAATTTGGGGCATGTAATAATATTTGTAACTTGATGTGTACTGGTAGTCACTATGTATCCCCATATTTCTATTCGAACTTGTTTGTCTAAACCAGCCAAATATAATTTAAATTTAAATTTAAATTTGGGCTATTGATGTTTTAGTGCTATCTAAAGTACCTCAACTGAAATATGTTTGCTTGGTGATCATTCCGAGCCCTTTTGGTAAATTGAACTCATAGTCATGAAAAGTGTGTTTCAAATGACCTCCAAAGGTAGGGTAAACGGCCTCATATTTAAGCAAGTTTTTTTTGGCACCTTGTCTAAACCAGCCAAATAATTTTTCTACACATCTATTCTACCTATATAGTGTAAATCTAAAGTCTCACTATTTATTGAATTAATTTTCTATTATTTTCTTTTCTTTTTGAAAAAACAAGGTTTAATAGAAAATTATATATAAAACAAGTTTAAAACATGAAAATGAGAAAAGTAAGTTAAGATCTTTCTTAGTCAATCCAAAATGAAGTTTTGGTGAGGTTCTCACACTTTTCATTTTCAAAACCCCACCTACTCTTGGGTGCGCTCTACTCTCTCCCTTGAACTCCATACTACATTGTCCGAGGAATGACAATTTTGTGAAGGGTTTTTCGTAAAAATGTATGTAAACCATATTTATATTTTTTTCTTGTTACTATACGACATAATAAGACTATGTGCGCAAGTTTCTTTTTTTATTTTTTATTTGAATTAGTTATGCTCAACCCTAATCAGTCAAAACCCCTCAAAACCCCTCTCAAAACCCCTCAAAACCCCGCACACTACCGGGTCGTTGATCGTTGTGTGTGGACGGTTGAGATCAGGCGCTAGGGTTAGCTACAGTGTGCATCGATCCGCGTGAGACGCGCTGATTGGTTGGATCGGTGGGGTTTGGATCAGCCTCTCTCGTTGGGGCATCAGGACCGTTCATTTGAATCCAACATCAAGGGTTGACGCGGTGCATGGACCAAGCCTACGCAGTGCCCTTTCCATCATTGCATGCGTGCCCGTGCCCACCCGCAACATGCATGCCCACCCGCAGAACTGTGCCCATGCGTTGCATGCATGCCCTTGACGTAGCCCTGCTCCGCCACCTCCAACGACGCAGTAAGCTGTCGCATGCCTACCATTAGAACCAATGCAGCGTCGCATCAAAGCATGCACCCGGCCACAATGCAGCAGCACGATGAAGACAACCAAAAAGCCAACGCTGCATGGCGTGCCGTGCATGGCGTGCTCCTCTTTAAGGATGCAATACTGGCATGGGGTATCGATGTGGGTATCGATGCAGTTCAAACGGCGTGCTGCCCGTTACAAGATGGGCAAATGAAGGCGTCCATTATTGTCACGTCTCCCATCGACCGAACGTTGCCCTCTAGCCAGGCCCTAGCAAGATGGGCTACGACATGAATGCACGGGCGGCACATGCAGAGAACCCGGGGCAGGCGTGTCCCCTTGACCCACGACGGCACAGACGCGTGCGTGATCCCGTCCCCCTTGACCCGCGACCGTCGCAGCCCGTTTCCAATGCTCGTGTACACACTTCCATGGGGCGCCACCAAACGCCGCCCGCCCATTAATTTTACCCAGTGAAACCACTCGAAGAAATCAAAAACCACGTCGCTCTTGGGCTATTTAAGCCGGGCACTATCGTATTCCTCTCCCTCCTCATCCATACCCCATCCTCTTCCTCCTCTGCCCTCCTTCTTCCTTCTTCTCCATCAAACCCGATCGAGCCCTCCATGCAGTACAACGCCCCACCTACCAACTCCCCCCAACCATGCCGGAAAGGCTCTACCCGAACGGAGTGTACGTGGAGAGTACCCTTAGGGTTTGGGCCATCTCAAGGTGGAGGGGCGCAAGGGAGTTGACGGAGTTCTTCCTTGCGGCCGGCTTCCGCCACCTCCCCCGCGGCTCTCCAAGGATGTACCATCTTGAGGAGGTCACCCACAATGGCGTTGTGGTTGGGCTCCTCGCTACGTTCACTAACCCATTCGATGCTTTCTACCTCCTCGGGCGAGTGTATTGGGTTGGTTGTGAGTTCATAGCTTTCACCACCCATAACATTTTCACCGACTTCAACTCCATCTTCCCCAACAACGGCGTTATGCACACGCTCCCGTACCCAATCAACAACGAGGAGTGAAGGGCGCCTGGAGGAGCGAGGTGGCCCGACGTTCACCCGGAGGAGGAGGAGAGAAGAACCCGAAGAAGAACCCGCGTTTGGTGCCCCCCGATCTATCGTATCGTATCGTATTAGTTTTTAAGTTGTAATCGTTATGCTACTATTATTAAATTGTATTAGTATTTTAAGTTGTAAGGCTATCGTGGAACTATGGGTTGCAATCGTTATGCTTCTATATAATCATTATGCTACTATATATATTGTGTGTTTCGTGCTATTATTTGTAGATTGCTATGGGTTGTTCCATTATTTGTGTATTGCTATGGGTTGCTATGGGCCCGGGTTGCTACACCCCAATCACCACACACACCACCTTCAAAATATTGGCCAAATAATGGGTCATGACCCAAACCATAGACATGCAACTAGGAGCCCCATGCAAACCCACTATGGAGATGCAACTAAGAAATGCAAACTAATTTACTTCATGCAAGCATGCAACTCATTTAGTTCATGAAACCGTAGACATGCATAAAAACAAGTAACATTTAGTTTTAGTGCATCAAAAAATGATCATCACAAAATTAAGTGCAAGAAAAAGGCCAAAGTTTATAGGCTACTCAGCCATTTAATCAACTAATCAGACGATTTATCGGTTTATAGGCTACTCGGCGACCCTACGAGTAGGGATTAATCGACAAGTTAACTAGTTAATCGGATGAATTCTTGAACAGGGTTTTAGGATTGGTAGTCCGATTCTGTTTCGGCCGTGTCCGGATTTCTCCACCATCAACAACGGTTGAGCATCTCTGTGGGTCACAAAAGGATTGTAGTAGTAGCATTTTTTTGAGAATAGTTGTATCACATTATTAGTCACGGGAGGCAAATTAATCGTGGAGAAGAACATGAGAAAAAGATTTATAATGTACCTTTGGTGTTTCAATAAATTAAACCGGATTGGAACTAGGCTTGGAATGTACGGGATTGCATCAAATTGAGAGAGAAATTTTCTTGTCAACTCAGCAAATGTGTCTGTGTTAACATTGTGATACTTCAAGGACACCATGTCAATCTTTTTCGTGCAACTAGCTTGTTGATTTTGGAGATCGCCGCGATAGAGGTAGAAATATCCGACATAGAATACTATATGTTGTCACTGATGCATCCATCAGGTGATAAAGTAAGCCCGAGAAAGCAATGATATGACACTGATGCTATTGTGGGGGATTTACATCATCTCCCAGATCCCTACACACCCACATATCGAGCGAGCCGCACACACACACATAACTTTTTTTTCAATGAAGACGTCACGGCTGCCTGGCTCTAAATTAATAAAGCCCACAACATAGGCAGTGTACACAAGAGCAGTAACCAGCGTCCGGGAAACCAAACGAAACACACAGACGGCCGGCCCAAAAGCAAAGTGCGGTACAAGGCATAGAAAGCCAACAAAAGAGCCAATAGGCTCAGAGATGTCACTTCCAAAAGGAGCTATGCTTCCCTAGGTAGCTGAGGTATCAGACGACGGAGCTCGGGCCGCCGAGTAGACGAGGAAAAGGCGGTCTAGAGCGTGGCGATGGAGATCAACGTCCTGATGTCTTCCCAATGGTGCCCACTGCTGTAAGAAAATGATACATTTACAAATTACGTCAGCGGGGTGAGATGGGAAAACACCCTCAATTGTAAACTTGTTGCGAGTTCGCCAGAGGGCCCACAACATAGCAGCCGCACATGTCCGCATGATACGGCGGTAGGAGCCCTGGACCGAGGCCAAAGACGACACTAGCTCGGAGCGGGCGCGTGGATCCCAATCCACGCCTGCGGCCTCATGGACCACGCTCCAGGCGAAGCGAGCCAGATGGCACCGGAAGAACACGTGATCCGCGTCTTCGGGGACTCCACATAGCGCACAGGGCCCCGTGGCCGGCCCATTGCGCTTAACTATATTTATGGAGGTAGGAAGGCGATCATGGCACAATTGCCAGAGGAAAACCTTGATTTTAGGCGGAATTCGTGCCTTCTAGAACCCCGTGGCCGCCTGGAAGGCCGGGCCACGAGCCAGCTCTCCATAGAGAGAGTTGACCGAGAACTTGCCAGAGCACGTGAGCCTTCATGACACCGAATCCGCATTGGTCGACAGATGCACTCCGGTGATGAGAGCTCGTAGGCGATCCCAACTATCCATCTCAGGCCCTGAGAGCTCCCTTCTGCAGAAAATAAAGGGCGGGGAAGAACTGAAGGCCGTGGCAATCAATTGGTTGGGATCAACACCGATGGAATAAAGATCGCGAAACTTCGACCAAAGGGGTTGGTGGCCGATCCATAAGTCATGCCAGAATCGTGTGGAGCGATCGTTATTAATCGTGAATTTCGCCCCTCTGGCAAAGCACGGTTTTAAGGATTGGATGGAGTTTCAGAAAGGAGACCCATGAATTGCGGCCTCAAAAAAATTTCCACCAGGGAAGTATTTGGCACGTAGGAGGTCCATCCAGAGACCAGTCTCGCCCTGAGACAACTTCCAAATCCATTTGCACATGAGTGCAATGTTCATCAACTTCGAGTTGATGATCCCAAGGCCCCCTCGGGCTTTGGGCCGGCAGACTGCCTGCCGGCGACTCGGCGAGCTGGAGGAGGATGTGTGACACCATCTCTTCCGGCACGTACGGTATCAATCGGTGAATACATATGCATGGAACTTAGTTTACGTACGGCTGGTTCGGATCCTAAAAATACTAGTACTAATACTGCCAGGAAGTAAGTACGTGTGCCCACAAGGCAGGTTCAAGTCACCAATCTGCGTGTTTGTTTAACTAGGAGTCGGACTTGATGATACCCGCTTCAACTCCAACTCGGCAACTCGTGCTCTAAAAAAGACACTCTGCAATCACAAGTTGGTCGATTCCACGTTGCCGGATTGCTGTGGCCCATCTATCCGTAACGATGGGACGTCGTCTTCATCATCATCTTCATCTATCCATGACGACGGGACGTCGTCGTCATCATCTTGGTCGCGTTGAGGCTCAGATCAACAACCACAGCAGGGAGATTCCCAGGGAGATGCTCGAAGAGATCCTAGTGAAGCTGCCGACAAAGGACGTGGCCCGGTGCTGCTGCGTCTCAAGGCTGTGGTGCAGTGTCGTCAGCGAGCCCTCCTTTCGTTGCCTCCACGCCGCCAACTACGCCACCGCCTTTTCACCGGACGCAGAGGTCTTGTTTGTCTTGACGACGTGTGATCTGGGCCAGAGCGACGAGGCCAGCATCTTCAGCATGTCTTCGGGCAAGGACATGTTCTCCTTCGACATCCCCAGCGACTACGACCTCGCCAACGTCTGCAACGGCCCCCTCTGCTACGTGCATGGCAGCGGCCCCGAGGCGTCGGCGATGATATGTAACCCTGTCACCGGCTAGATGCTGGCGCATCCCAGGGCGCCGCCGCTCATAAGAATCAAGGACAAGACACATAGTCCATTAAACGGGTCAGAATCGGCCAAAACTTGAGTGTTGATGAGTGACACATAAACGCACCCCGGGGTTTGTTAATCGTGGAAATCACTCCGGGACCCCAAAACAGTGAGTAATAGTTCAGGAAACGGGCAGAATCCGTCACAACAGTGAGTGTTGATGTCCGACACGTAAACGCACCCCGGGGTTAGTTAATCATGGAAATCACTTCGGGACCCCAAAATAGTGAGTAATAGACCAAGAAACAGGCCACAATCGGCCAAAACTGTGAGTGTTGATAACCGACAAGTAAACGCATCCTGGGGTTCGGTAATCGTGGAAATCACTCCGGGACCCCAAAACATTGAGTAATACTCCATGAAACGGGTCAGAATCGGCCAAAACTGTGAGTGTTGATGCTCGACACGTAAATGCACCCCGGGGGTCGTTAATCGTGGAAATCACTGTAGGATTCTAAAACATTGAGTAGTAGTCCATGAAAAGCGTCAAAATCGGCCAAAACTGTGAGTGTTGATGAGTGACACGTAAACGCACCCCGGGGTTCATTAATCGTGGAAATCACTCCGGGACCCCAAAACAGTGAGTAATAGTCCATGAAACGGGGAAGAATCCGCCATAGCTGTGAGTGTTGATGGCCGACACGTAAACGCACCCCGGGGTTAGTTATTTATAGAAACCACTTCGGGACCCCAAAACGGTGAGTAATAGTCCATGAAACGGGTCAGAATCGACAAAAACCACGAGTATTGATAACCAACATGTAAACGCACCCTGGGTTCGTTAATCGTGAAAATCACTACGGGACCCCAAACCATTGAGTAATAGACGAAGAAACGGGTCAGAATCGGTCAAAACCGCGAGTGTTGATGACCGACACGTAAACGCACCCCGGGGTTCATTAATCGTGGAAATCACTCCGGGACCACAAAACCGTGAGTAATAGTCCATGAAATGGGCCAGAATCGGCCAAAACTGTGAGTGTTGATAACCGACTTTAAACGCACCCCACGGTTCGTTAATCGTGGAAATCACTGCAGGACCCCGAAACAGTGAGTAATATTCAATGAAACGGGCCAGAATCGGCCAAAACTGTGCGTGCTGGTAACCGACATGTAGACGCACCCCGGGGTTCGTCAATCGTGGAAATCACTCCGGAACCCCAAAACAGTGAGTAATAGTTAATGAAACAAGCCAGAATCGGCCAAAACTGTGAGTGTTGATGAGCAACACGTAAGCGCACCCCGGGGTTCGTTAATCATGGAAATCACTATGGGACCCAAAAACTGTGAGTAATGGTCCATGAAACGGGCTACAATCGGCCAAAACTGGGAGTGTTGATGACCGACATGTAAACGCACCTTAGGGTTCGTCAATCGTGGAAATAACTTCGGGACCCCAAAACAGACTAGTAGTCCAAGAAACGGGACAGAATCGGCCCAAACCGCGAGTCTTGATGACCAACACATAAGCACATCTTGGGGTTCGACAACCATGGAAATCGCTTTGGGACCATAAAACGGTGATTAATAGTGCATGCAACGGGCCAGAATCGGCGAAAACTATGAGTGTTGATGACCGACACGCAAATGCACCCCGGGGTTCGTTAATCGTGGAAATCACTCCGGAACCCCAAAACATTGAGTAATAGTCCATGAAACGGGCCAGAATTGGCCAAAACTGTGAGTGTTGATGACCGACACGTAAACGCACCCTGGCGTTTGTTAATCGTGGAAATCACCCCGGGACCCGAAAACAATGAGTAATATTCCATGAAACGGGCCAGAATCGGCAAAAACTATGAGTGTTGATGACCGAC
>NW_021207204.1:104784-107537 GCF_002162155.2 Triticum dicoccoides
TGAGTGTTGATGACCAACATGTAAGCACAACTTGGGGTTCGACAACCATTGAAATCGCTTTGGGACCAAAAAACGGTGAGTAATAGTCCATGAAACGGGTCAGAATCGACAAAAACCGCGAGTGTTGATGACCGACGCGTAAATGCACCCCGGGGTTCGTTAATCGTGGAAATCACTCCGGGAGCCCAAAACATTTAGTAATAGTCTGTGAAACGGGCCAGAATTGGCCAAAACCGCAAGTGTTGATGACCGACACGTAAACGCACCCCAGGGTTCGTTAATCATGGAGATCACTCCGGGACCACAAAACAGTGAGTAATAGTCCACGAAACGGGCCAGAATTGGCCAAAACTGTGAGTGTTGATGACCGACACGTAAAGACACCCTAGGGTTCGTTAATCGTGGAAATCACTCCGGAACCGCAAAACAGTGAGTAATATTTCACGAAACGGGCCAGAATCTGCCAAAACTGTGAGTGTTGATGGCCGACACGTAACCGCATCCCAGGATTCGTTAATCGTGAAATCACTCCGGGACCCCAAAACATTGAGTAATAGTCCACGAAACGGGCCAGAATCGGCCAAAACTGTGAGTATAAATGAGCGACACGTAATCACACCCCGGGGTTCGTTAATCGTGGAAATCACTGCGGAACCCCAAAATACTAAGTAATATTCCACGAAATGCGCCAGAATCGGCCAAAACCATGAGTGTTGATGACCAAGACGTAAGCACAACTTGGGGTTCGACAACCATTGAAATCGCTTTGGGACCATAAAACGGTGAGTAATAGTCCATGAAACGGGTCAGAATCGACAAAAAACGCGAGTGTTGATGACCGACACGTAAACGCACCCCGGGGTTCGTTAATCGTGGAAATCACTCCGGGACCCCCAAACATTTAGTAATAGTCTATGAAACGGGCCAGAATCGGCCAAAACTGTGAGTGTTAATGAGCGACACGTAAACGCAACCCGGGGTTCATTAATCATGGAAATCACTCCGGGACCCCAAAACAGTGAATAATATTCCACGAAACGAGCCAGAATCGACCAAAACAATGAGTGTTGATGACCGACACGTAAACGCACCCCGGGGTTCGTTAATCGTGGAAATCACTCCGGGACCCCAAAAAGTGAGTAATATTCCACGAAACAGGCCAGAATCGGCCAAAACTGTGAGTGTTGATGACAGACACGTAAAGGCACCCCGGGGTTCGTTATTTGTTGAAATCACTCCGGGACCCCAAAACAGTGAGTAATAGTCCATGAAATGGGCCAGAATCGGCCAAAACTAGGAGTGTTGAATTGCGACACGTAAACGCACCCCGGGGTTCATTAATCGTGGAAATCACTTTGGGATCCCAAAACAGTGAGTAATGGTCCACGAAACGGGCCACAATCGGCCAAAACTATGAGTGTTAATGGCCGACATGTAAATGCGCCCCAGGTTTCGTCACTCGTGGAAATTACTTTGGGACCCAAAAGAGAGTAATAGTCCATGAAACGGGCCAGAATTGGCCCAAACTGCGAGTCTTGACGACCAACACGTAAGCACACCTTGGGGTTCGACAACCATGGAAATCTATTTGGGACCACAAAACGGTGAGTTAATAGTCCATGAAACGGGTCAATATCGACATAACCGCAAGTGTTGATGACCGACACGTAAACGCACCCGAGGTTCGTTAATCGTGGAAATCACTCCGGGACCCCAAAACAGTGAGTAATAGTCCATGAAACGGGCCAGAATCGGCAAAAACTGTGAGTGTTGATGACCGACACGTAAACGCACCCCGGGGTTCATTAATCATGTAAATCACTCCGAGACCCGAAAACATTGAGTAATAGTCCACGAAATGGGCCAGAATCGGCCAAAACTATGTTTGTTGATGACCAAAATGTAAACGCACCCCAGGGTTCGTTAATCGTGGAAATCACTCCGGGATCCCAAAACAGTGAGTAATATTTGATGAAACGGCCCAGAATCGGCCAAAACTGTGAGTGTTGATGACCAACACGTAAACGCACCCTAGGTTCCGTTAATCGTGGAAATCACTCCGGGACCCTAAAACAGTGAGTAATAGTCAATGAGACAGGCCAGAATCGGCCAAAACTGTGAGTGTTGATGAGTGACACGTAAACGCAAGCCGGGGTTCGTGAATCATGGAAATCACTACGGGACCCCAAAACTATGAGTAATGGTCAACGAAACGGGCCACAATCGGCCAAAACCGTGAGCATTGATGACTGACATGTAAACGCACCCCAGGATTCATCAATCGTGGAAATCACTTCGGGACCCCAAGACAGAGTAATAGTCCAAGAAACGAGCCAGAATCGGCCCAAATTGCGAGTCTTGACGACCAACACGTAAGCACATCTTGGGGTTTGACAACCATGGAAATCGCTTTGGGACCACAAAACGTTGAGTAATAGTCCATGAAACGGGTCAGAATCGACAAAAACCGCGAGTGTTGATGACCGACACGTAAACGCACCGCGGGGTTCGTTAATCGTGGAAATCCCTCCGGGACCCCCAAACATTTAGTAATAGTCTATGAAACGGGCCAGAATCGGCCAAAACTATGAGTGTTAATGAGCGACACGTAAACGCACCCCGGGGTTCGTTAATCATGGAAATCACTCCGGGACCCCAAAACAGTGAGTAATATTCCACGAAACGAGCCAGAGTTGACCAAAACTATGAGTGTTGATGACCGACACGTAAACGCACCCCGGGGTTCATTAATC
>NW_021207204.1:107580-108331 GCF_002162155.2 Triticum dicoccoides
GAGTGTTGATGAGCGACACGTAAACGCACCCCGGGGTTCATTAATCATGGAAATCACTCTGGGTCCCCAAAATAGTGAGTAATGGTCCACAAAATGGGCCACAATCGGCCAAAACTATGAGTGTTGATGGCCGACATGTAAACGCGCCCCAGGTTTCGTCACTAGTGGAAATCACTTCGGGACCCCAAAACAGAGTAATAGTCCAAGAAACGGGCCAGAATCGGCCCAAACTGCGAGTCTTGACGACCAACACGTAAGCACACCTTGTGGTTCGACAACCATGGAAATCTATTTGGGACCACAAAATGGTGAGTTAATAGTCCATGAACGGGTCAGTATCGACATAACCGCAAGTGTTGATTACCGACACGTAAACGCACCCCGAGGTTCGTTAATCGTGGAAATCACTCTGGGACCCCAAAACAGTGAGTAATAGTCCATGAAACGGGCCAGAATCGGCAAAAACTGCGAGTGTTGATGACCGACACGTAAACGCACCGCGGGGTTCGTTAATCGTGGAAATCCCTCCGGGACCCCCAAACATTTAGTAATAGTCTATGAAACGGGCCAGAATCGGCCAAAACTATGAGTGTTAATGAGCGACACGTAAACGCACCCCGGGGTTCGTTAATCATGGAAATCACTCCGGGACCCCAAAACAGTGAGTAATATTCCACGAAACGAGCCAGAGTTGACCAAAACTATGAGTGTTGATGACCGACACGTAAACGCACCCCGGGGTTCATTAATC
>NW_021207204.1:108566-109213 GCF_002162155.2 Triticum dicoccoides
GGGCCAGAATCGACCAAAACTGTGAGTGTTGATGACCGACACGTAAACGCACCCCGGGAATCGTTAATCGTAGAAATCGCTCTGGGACCCCAAAAAGTGAGTAATATTCCACGAATCAGGCTAGAATCGGCCAAAACTGTGAGTGTTGATAAGCGACACGTAAACGCACCCCGGGGTTCGTTAATTGTTGAAATCACTCCGGGACCCCAAAACAGTGAGTAATGGTCCATGAAACGGGCCACAGTCATCCAAAACTGTGAGTGTTGATGACCGATATGTAAACGCGCCCCAGATTTGGTCAATCGTGGAAATCACTTCAGGACCCCAAAACAGAGTAATAGTCCAAGAAACGGGTCAGAATCGGCCCAATATGCGAGTCTTGACGGCCAACACGTAAGCACACCTTCGGGTTCGACAACCATGGAAATCGATTTGGGACCACAAAACGGTGGGTAGTAGTCCATGAAATGGGTCAGAATCGACAAAAACCGCAAGTGTTGATAACCGACACGTAAACGCACCTTGAAGGTCGTTAATCGGGGAAATGACTCCGGGACCCCAAAATAGTGAGTAATAGTCCATCAAATGGGCCAGAATCGGCCAAAACTGTGAGTGTTGATGACCGACACGTAAACGTACCCCGGGGT
>NW_021207204.1:109223-111938 GCF_002162155.2 Triticum dicoccoides
GAGTGTTGATGAGCGACACGTAAACGCACCCCGGGGTTCATTAATCATGGAAATCACTCTGGGTCCCCAAAATAGTGAGTAATGGTCCACAAAATGGGCCACAATCGGCCAAAACTATGAGTGTTGATGGCCGACATGTAAACGCGCCCCAGGTTTCGTCACTAGTGGAAATCACTTCGGGACCCCAAAACAGAGTAATAGTCCAAGAAACGGGCCAGAATCGGCCCAAACTGCGAGTCTTGACGACCAACACGTAAGCACACCTTGTGGTTCGACAACCATGGAAATCTATTTGGGACCACAAAATGGTGAGTTAATAGTCCATGAACGGGTCAGTATCGACATAACCGCAAGTGTTGATTACCGACACGTAAACGCACCCCGAGGTACGTTAATCGTGGAAATCACTCTGGGACCCCAAAACAGTGAGTAATAGTCCATGAAACGGGCCAAAATCGGCAAAAACTGTGAGTGTTGATGACCGACACGTAAACGCACCCCGGGGTTCATTAATCGTGTAAATCACTCCGAGACCCCAAAACATTGAGTAATAGTCCACGAAATGGGCCAGAATCTGCCAAAACTATGAGTGTTGATGACCAACATGTAAACACACCCCAGGGTTCGTTAATCGTGGAAATCACTCAGGGACCCCAAAACAGTGAGTAATATTTGATGAAACGGCCCAAAATCGGCCAAAACTGTGAGCGTTGATAACCGACACGTAAACGCACCCCGGGGTTCGTTAATCATGGAAATCACTCCGTGACCCTAAAACAGTGAGTAATAGTCAATGAAACATGCCAGAATCGGCCAAAACTCTGAGTGTTGATGAGCGACACGTAAACGCACTCCGGGGTTCGTGAATCATGGAAATCACTACGGGACCCCAAAAACTATGAGCAACGATCAACGAAACGGGCCACAATCGGCCAAAACTGTGAGCGTAGATGACTGACATGTAAACGCACCCCAGGGTTCATCAATTGTGGAAATCACTTCGGGACCCCAAAACAGAGTAATAGTCCAAGAAATGAGCCAGCATCGGCCCAAATTGCGAGTCTTGACGACCAACACGTAAGCACATTTTGGGGTTTGATAACCATGGAAATCGCTTTGGGACCACAAAACATTGAGTAATAGTCCATGAACCGGGTGAGAATCGACAAAAACCGCGAGTGTTGATGACCAACACGTAACCGCACCCCAGGGTCCGTTAATCATGGAAATCACTCCGGGACCCCAAAACATTGAGTAATAGTCCACGAAATGGGCCAGAATCGGCCAAAACTTAAGTGTTGATGAACGACACGTAAACACACCACAGGGTTCGTTAATCATGGAAATTACTCCGAGACCCCAAAACAGTGAGTAAGATTCCACGAAACGCGCCAGAATCGGGCAAAACTATTAGTGTGGATGACCGACACGTAAAAGCACCCCGGTGTTCGTTAATCATGGAAATCACTCCGGGACCCCAAAACAGTGAGTAATATTCCATGAAACGGGCCAAAATCGGCCAAAACTATGAGTGTTAATGACCGACACGTAAACGCACCCCGGGGTTCATTAATCGTGGAAATCACTCCGGGACCCCAAAACATTGTGTAATAGTCCACGAAATGGGCCAGAATCGGGCAAAACTGTGAGTATAATTGAGCGACACGTAATCGCACCCCGGGGTTCGTTAATCGTGGAAATAACTGCGGGACCCTAAAACAGTGAGTAACATTCCACTAAACGGGCCAGACTCGGCCAAAAATGTTAGTGTTGATGACCAACACGTAAGCACAAGTTGGGGTTCGACAACCATTGAAATCTCTTTGGGACCACAAAACGGTGAGTAATAGTCAATGAAACGGGTCAGAATCGACAAAAACCGCGAGTGTTAATGACCGACACGTAAACGCACCTCGGGGTTTGTTAATCATGGAAATCACTCCGAGACCCCAAAACATTTAGTAATAATCTAGGAAACGGGCCAGAATTGGCCAAAGCTGTGAGTGTTAATGAGCGACACGTAAACGCACTCCGGGACCCCAAAACAGTGAGTAATATTCCACGAAACGGGCCAGAATCGACCAAAACTGTGAGTGTTGATGACCGACACGTAAACGCACCCCGGGAATCGTTAATCGTAGAAATCGCTCTGGGACCCCAAAAAGTGAGTAATATTCCACGAATCAGGCTAGAATCGGCCAAAACTGTGAGTGTTGATAAGCGACACGTAAACGCACCCCGGGGTTCGTTAATTGTTGAAATCACTCCGGGACCCCAAAACAGTGAGTAATGGTCCATGAAACGGGCCACAGTCATCCAAAACTGTGAGTGTTGATGACCGATATGTAAACGCGCCCCAGATTTGGTCAATCGTGGAAATCACTTCAGGACCCCAAAACAGAGTAATAGTCCAAGAAACGGGTCAGAATCGGCCCAATATGCGAGTCTTGACGGCCAACACGTAAGCACACCTTCGGGTTCGACAACCATGGAAATCGATTTGGGACCACAAAACGGTGGGTAGTAGTCCATGAAATGGGTCAGAATCGACAAAAACCGCAAGTGTTGATAACCGACACGTAAACGCACCTTGAAGGTCGTTAATCGGGGAAATGACTCCGGGACCCCAAAATAGTGAGTAATAGTCCATCAAATGGGCCAGAATCGGCCAAAACTGTGAGTGTTGATGACCGACACGTAAACGTACCCCGGGGT
>NW_021207204.1:112249-117888 GCF_002162155.2 Triticum dicoccoides
GGGCCAGAATCGACCAAAACTGTGAGTGTTGATGACCGACACGTAAACGCACCCCGGGAATCGTTAATCGTAGAAATCGCTCTGGGACCCCAAAAAGTGAGTAATATTCCACGAATCAGGCTAGAATCGGCCAAAACTGTGAGTGTTGATAAGCGACACGTAAACGCACCCCGGGGTTCGTTAATTGTTGAAATCACTCCGGGACCCCAAAACAGTGAGTAATGGTCCATGAAACGGGCCACAGTCATCCAAAACTGTGAGTGTTGATGACCGATATGTAAACGCGCCCCAGATTTGGTCAATCGTGGAAATCACTTCAGGACCCCAAAACAGAGTAATAGTCCAAGAAACGGGTCAGAATCGGCCCAATATGCGAGTCTTGATGGCCAACACGTAAGCACACCTTCGGGTTCGACAACCATGGAAATCGATTTGGGACCACAAAACGGTGGGTACTAGTCCATGAAATGGGTCAGAATCGACAAAAACC
Source organism: Triticum dicoccoides (assembly GCF_002162155.2). Taxonomy (NCBI): domain Eukaryota; kingdom Viridiplantae; phylum Streptophyta; class Magnoliopsida; order Poales; family Poaceae; genus Triticum; species Triticum dicoccoides. Next base: position 112,740 of record NW_021207204.1, read on the forward strand.
GCAAGTGTTGATAACCGACACGTAAACGCACCTTGAAGGTCGTTAATCGGGGAAATGACTCCGGGACCCCAAAATAGTGAGTAATAGTCCATCAAATGGGCCAGAATCGGCCAAAACTGTGAGTGTTGATGACCGACACGTAAACGTACCCCGGGGTTCGTTAATCATGGAAATCACCCCGGGACCCCAAAACAGTGAGTAATAGTCCATGAAATGGGCCAGAATCGGCCAAAACTTTGAGTGTTGATGACCGACATGTAAACGCACCCCAAGTTCGTTAATCGTGGAAATCACGCCGGGACCCCAAAACAGTGAGTAATATTCCACGAAACGGCCAAGAATCGGCCAAAACCGTGTGTGTTGTTGACCGACACGTAAATGCACCCCGGGGTTCGTTAATCGTGGAAATCACTCCGTGACCCCAAAACATTGAGTAATAGTCCACAAAACGGCTCAGAATCGGCCAAAACTGTGAGTATAAATGAGCGACACGTAATCACACCCGGGGTTCGTTAATCATGGAAATCACTACGGGACCCCAAAATATTGAGTAATATTCCACGAAAAATGCCAGAATCGGCCAAAACTGTGTGTTGATGACTAACACGTAAGCACAACTTGGGGTTGGACAACCATTGAAATCACTTTGGGACCACAAGACGGTGAGTAATAGTCCATGAAACGGGTCAGAATTGACAAAAACCGCGATTGTTGATGACCAACACGTAAACGCACCCCAGGGTTTGTTAATCATGGAAATCACTCCGGGACCCAAAAACATTGAGTAATAGTCCACGAAACGGGCCAGAATCGGCCAAAAGTTGAGTGTTGATGACCGACACGTAAATGCACCACAGGGTTCGTTAATCATGGAAATTACTCCGGGACCCCAAAACATTGAGTAACATTCGACGAAACACGCCAGAATCGGGAAAAACTGTTAGTGCAGATGACCGACACGTAAAAGCAACCCGGGGTTCGTTAATCATGGAAATCACTCTGGGACCCCAAAACAGTGAGTAATGTTCCACGAAATGGGCCAAAATCGGCCAAAACTATGAGTGTTGATGACCGACACGTAAATGCACCCCGGGGTTCGTTAATCGTGGAAATCACTCCGGGACCCCAAAACATTGTGTAATAGTCCATGAAACGGGCCAGAATTGGGCAAAAGTATGAGTATAAATGAGCGACACGTAATCGCACCCCGGGGTTCGTTAATCGTGGAAATCACTGTGGGACCCTAAAACAGTGAGTAACATTCCACGAAACGGGCCAGAATCGGCCAAAAATGTCAGTGTTGATGACCAACACGTAAGCACAACTTGGGGTTCGACAACCATTGAAATCGCTTTGGGACCACCAAACGGTGAGTAATAGTCAATGAAATGGGTCAGAATCGACAAAAACCGCGAGTGTTAATGACCGGCACGTAAACGCACTTCGGGTTTGTTAATCATGGAAATCACTCCGAGAGCCCAAAACATTTAGTAATAATCTAGGAAACGGGCCAGAATCGGCCAAAGCTGTGAGTGTTAATGAGCGATACGTAAACGCACCCCGGGATTCGTTAATCGTGGAAATCACTCCGGGACCCCAAATACGTGAGTAATATTCCACGAAACGGGCGAGAATCCACCAAAACTATGAGTGTTGATGACCGACACGTAAACGCACCCCGGGAATCGTTAATCGTGGAAATCACTCCGGGACCCCAAAAAGTGAGTAATATTCCACGAAACAGGCCAGAATCGGCCAAAACTGTAAGTGTTGATAACCGACACATAAACGCACCCCGGGGTCGTTAATTGTTGAAATCACTCCGGGACCCCAAAATAGTGAGTAATGGTCCATGAAACGGGCCACAATCGGCCAAAACTATGAGTGTTGATGACCGACATGTAAACGCGCCCCAGGTTTGGTCAGTCGTGAAATCACTTCGGGACCCCAAAACAGAGTAATAGTCCAAGAAACGGGCCAGAATCGGCCCAATATGCGAGTCTTGACGGCCAACACGTAACCACACCTTGGGGTTCGACAACCATGGAAATCGATTTGGGACCACAAAACGGTGAGTAATAGTCCATGAAACGGGTCAGAATCGACAAAAACCGCAAGTGTTGATAACCGACACGTAAACGCACCCCGAAGGTCGTTAATCGTGGAAATGACTCCGGGACCCCAAAATAGTGAGTAATAGTCCATGAAACGGGCCATAATTGGCTAACATTATGAGTGTTGATGACCGACACGTAAACACACCCGGGGGTTCGGTAATCGTAGAAATCACTCCGGGACCCCAAAACAGTGAGTAATAGTCCATGAAACGGGCCAGAATCGGCCAAAACTGTGAGTGTTGATGACCGACACGTAAACGTACCCCGGGGTTTGTTAATCATGGAAATCACTCCGGGACACCAAAACATTGAGTAATAGTCCACGAAATGGGCCAGAATCGGCCAAAACTTTGAGTGTTGATGACCGACATGTAAACGCACGCCAGGTTCGTTAATCATGGAAATCACTCCGGGACCTCAAAACAATGAGGAATATTCCACGAAACGGGCCAGAATTGGCCAAAACTGTGAGTGTTGTTGACCGACATGTAAACGCACCCCGGGGTTCGTTAATCGTGGAAATCACTCCGGAACCCCAAAACATTGAGTAATAGTCCACAAAACGGGTCAGAATAGGCCAAAACTGTAAGTATAAATAAGCGATACGTAATCACACCCCGGGGTTCATTAATCGTAGAAATCACTGCAGGACCCCAAAACATTAAGGAATATTCCATGAAACGTGCCAGAATCGGCCAAAATTATGAGTGTTGATGACCAACACATAAGCACAACTTGGGGTTGGACAACCATTGAAATCACTTTCGGACCACAAAACGGTGAGTAATAGTCCATGAAACGGGTCAGAATCGACAAAAACCGCGAGTGTTGATGACCAACACGTAAACGCACCCCAAGGTTCGTTAATCATGGAAATCACTCCGGGACCCAAAACATTAAGTAATAGTCCACGAAACGGGCCAGAATCGGCCAAAAGTTGAGTGTTGATGACCGGCACGTAAATGCACCAAACGGTTCTTTAATCATGGAAATTACTCTGGGACCCCAAAACAGTGAGTAACATTCGACGAAACGCGCCAGAATCGGGCAAAACTGTTAGTGTGGATGACCGACACGTAAAAGCACCCCGGGGTTCGTTAGTCATGGAAATCACTCCGGGACCCCAAAACAGTGAGTAATATTCCACGAAACGGGCCAAAATCGGCCAAAAGTATGAGTGTTGATGACCGACACGTAAACGCACCCCGGGGTTCGTTAATCGTGGAAATCAATCCGGGACCCTAAAACATTGTGTAATAGTCCACGAAACAGGCCAGAATTGGGCAAAACTGTGAGTGTAAATGAGTGACACGTAATCGCACCCCAGGGTTCGTTAATCGTGGAAATCACTGCGGGACCCTAAAACAGTAACATTCCACGAAACGGGCCAATCGGCCAAAAATGTTAGTGTTGATGGCCAACACGTAAGCACAACTTGGGGTTCGACAACCATTGAAATCGCTTTGGGACCACAAAACGGTGAGTAATAGTCAATGAAACGGGTCAGAATAGACAAAAACCGTGAGTGTTAATGACCGACACGTAAACGCACCTCGGAGTTTGTTAATCATGGAAATCACTCCGAGACCCCAAAACATTTAGCAATAATCTACGAAACAGCCCAGAAACGGCCAAAGCTGCGAGTGTTAATGAGCGACACGTAAACGCACCCCGAAGGTCGTTAATCGTGGAAATAACTCCGGGACCCCAAAATAGTGAGTAATAGTCCATGAAACGGGCCAGAATTGGCTAACATTATGAGTGTTGATGACCGACACGTAAACACACTCCGGGGTTCGTTAATCGTGGAAATCACTCTGGGACCCCAAAACAATGAGTAATAGTCCATAAAACGGCTCAGAATCGGCCAAAACAGTGAGTATAAATGAGCGACACGTAATCACACCCCGGGGTTCGTTAATCATGGAAATCACTACGGGACCCCAAAATATTGAGTAATATTCCACGAGACGTGCCAGAATCGGCCAAAACTGTGAGTGTTGATGACCAACACGCAAGCATAACTTGGGGTTGGACAACCATTGAAATCACTTTGGGACCACAAGACAGTGAGTAATAGTCCATGAAACGGGTCAGAATTGACAAAAACCGCGAGTGTTGATGACCAACACGTAAACACACCCCAGGGTTCGCTAATCATGGAAATCACTCCGGGACCCCAAAACATTGAGTAATAGTCCACGAAACGGGCCAGAATCGGCCAAAACTTGAGTGTTGATGACCGACACGTAAACGCACCACAGGGTTCGTTAATCATGGAAATTACTCCGGGACCCCAAAACAGTGAGTAACATTCGACGAAACGCGCCAGAATCGGGCAAAACTGTTAGTGTGGATGACCGACAGGTAAAAGCACCCCGGGGTTCGTTAATCGTGGAAATCACTCCGGGACCCCAAAACAGTGAGTAATATTCCACGAAAGGGGCCAAAATTGGCCAAAACTATGAGTGTGGATGACCGACACGCAAACGCACCCCGGGGTTCGTTAATCATGGAAATCACACCGGGACCCCAAAACATTGTGTAATATTCCACGAAACAGGCCAGAATTGGGCAAAACTGTGAGTATAAATGAGCGACATGTAATCGCACCCCGGGGTTCGTTAATCGTGGAAATCACTGTGGGACCCTAAAACAGTGAGTAACATTCCACGAAACGGGCCAGAATCGGCCAAAAATGTTAGTGTTGATGACCAACACGTAGGCACAACTTGAGGTTCGACAACCATTGAAATCGCTTTGGGACCACAAAACGGTGAGTAATAGTCAATGAAACGGGTCAGAATTGACAAAAACCGCGAGTGTTAATGACCGACACGTAAACGCACCTCGGGGTTTGTTAATCATTGAAATCACTCCGAGACCCCAAAACATTTAGTAATAATCTACTAAACGGGCCAGAATCGGCCAAAGCTGTGAGTGTTGATGACCGACACGTAAACGTACCCCGGGGTTCGGTAATCATGGAAATCACTCCGGGACCCCAAAACATTGAGTAATAGTCCACGAAA
>NW_021207204.1:118550-141873 GCF_002162155.2 Triticum dicoccoides
CGTTAATCGTGGAAATCACCCCGGGACCCCAAAACAGTGAGTAATATTCCACGAAACGGGCCAGAATCGGCCAAAACTGTGAGTGTTGTTGACCGACACGTAAACGCACCCCGGGGTTCGTTAATTGTGGAAATCACTCCGGGACCCCAAAACATTGAGTAATAGTCCACAAAACGGGCCAGAATCAGGCAAAACTATGAGTATAAATGAGCGACACGTAATCACACCCCGGGGTTCGTTAATCATGGAAATCACAGCGGGACCCCAAAACATTGAGTAATATTCCACGAAACATGCCAGAATCGGCCAAAACTGTGAGTGTTGATGACCAACACATAAGCACAACTTGGGGTTGGACAACCATTGAAATCACTTTGGGACCACAAAACGGTGAGTAATAGTCCATGAAATGGGTCAGAATCGACAAAAACCGCGAGTGTTGATGACCAACACGTAAACGCACCCCAGGGTTCGTTACTCATGGAAATCACTCCGGGACCCCAAAACATTGAGTAATAGTCCACGAAACAGGCCAGAATCGGCCAAAACTTGAGTGTTGATGACCAACAAGTAAACGCACCACAGGGTTCGTTAATCATGGAAATTACTCCGGGAACCCAAAACAGTGAGTAACATTCCACGAAACGCGCCAGAATCGGGCAAAACTGTTAGTGTGGATGACCGACAGGTAAAAGCACCCCGGGGTTCGTTAATCGTGGAAATCACTCCGGGACCCCAAAACAGTGGTAATATTCCATGAAATGGGCCAAAATCGGCCAAAACTATGAGTGTTGATGACCGACACGTAAACGCACCCCAGGGTTCGTTAATCGTGGAAATCACTCTGGGACCCCAAAACATTGTGTAATAGTCCGTGAAACGGTCCAGAATCGGCCAAAACTGTGAGTATAAATGAGCGACACGTAATCGCACCCCAGGGTTCGTTAATCATGGAAATCACTGCGGGACCCTAAAATAGTGTTCCACGAAACGGGCAAGAATCGGTCAAAAATGTTAGTGTTGATGACCAACACGTAAGCACAACTTGGGGTTCGACAACCATTGACATCGCTTTGGGACCACAAAAACCGCGAGTGTTAATGACAGACACGTAAACGCACCTCGGGTTTTGTTAATCATGGAAATCACTCCGAGACCCCAAAACATTTAGTAATAATCTAGGAAATAGGCCAAAGCTGTGAGTGTTAATGAGCGACACATATGTTGGGGAACGTAGTAATTTCAAAATTTTCCTACGCACACGCAAGATCATGGTGATGCATAGCAACGAGAGGGGAGAGTGTTGTCCACGTACCCTCATAGACCGTAAGCGGAAGCGTTATGACAACGCGGTTGATGTAGTCGTACGTCTTCATGATCTGACCGATCCAAGCACCGAGCGTACGGCACCTCCGAGTTCAGCACATGTTCAGCTCGATGACGATCCCCGGACTCCGATCCAGGAAAGTGTCGGGGATGAGTTCCGTCAGCACGACGGCGTGGTGACGATGATGATATTGTACCAGCGCAGGGCTTCGCCTAAACTCTGCGACGATATGACTGAGGTGGAATATGGTGGAGGGGGGCACCGCACACGGCTAAGGAACGATCTTGAAGATCAACTTGTGTGTTCTAGGGTGCCCCCCTGCCCCCGTATATAAAGGAGGGAGGGGGGAGGTGAGGCCGGCCCCCTAGGGGTGCGCCTGGAGGAGTCCTACTCCCATCGGGAGTAGGACTCCCCCCTCTTGCCTTGGTGGAGAAGGAAAGGGGGGAGGGGAAAGAGGAAAGGGGGGCGCCCCCCCTTCCTTGTCCTATTCGGACTAGGGGGGAGGGGGCGCGCGGCTTGCCCTGGACGGCCCTCCTCTTCTCCCTCATGGCCCACTAAGGCCCATTAACCCCGGGAGGGTTCCGGTAACCCCCTGGTGTTCCGGTAAAATCCCGATTTCACCCGGATCCATTCCGATATCCAAATATAGGTTTCCAATATATCAGTCTTTATGTCTCGACTTTCAAGACTCCTCCTCATGTCCGTGATCACATCCGCGACTCCAAACAACCTTCGGTATATCAAAACTTATAAACTCATAATAAAACTGTCATCGTAACGTTAAGCGTGCGGACCCTACGGGTTCGAGAACTATGTAGACATGACCTAGAACTATTCTCGGTCAATAACCAATAGCGGAACCTGGATGCTCATATTGGCTCCTACATATTCTGCGAAGATCTTTATCGGACAAACCACATAACAACATACGTTCTTCCCTTTGTCATCGGTATGTTACTTGCCCGAGATTCGATCGTCAGTATCCAATACCTAGTTCAATCTCGTTACTGGCAAGTTTCTTTACTCGTTATGTAATGTATCATTCCGTAACTAACTCATTAGCTACATTGCTTGCAAGGCTTATAGTGATGTTCATTACCAAGAGGGCCCAAAGATACCTCTTCGACAAACGGAGTGACAAAACCTAACCTCGAAATACGCCAACCCAACATGTACCTTTGGGGACACCTGTAGTACTCCTTTATAATCACCCACTTACGTTGTGATGTTTGGTAGCACCCAAAGTATTCCTCCGGTAAACGGGAGTTGCATAATCTCATAATTACAGGAACATGTATAAGTCCTGAAGAAAGCAATAGCAATATACTAAATGATCAAGTGCTAGGCTAACAGAATGGGTCATGTCAATCACATCATTCTCCTAATGATGTGATCCCATTAATCAAATGACAACACATGTCTATGGTTAGGAAACATAACCATGTTTGATTAATGAGCTAGTCAAGTAGAGGCATACTAGTGACTATATGTTTGTCTATGTATTCACACATGTATCATGTTTCCGGTTAATACAATTCTAGCATGAATAATAAACATTTATCATGATATGAGGAAATAAATAATAACTTTATTACTGCCTCTAGGGCATATTTCCTTCAGTCTCCGACTTGCACTAGAGTCAATAATCTAGATTACACAGTAATGATTCTAACACCCATGGAGTCTTGGTGTTTATCATGTTTTGCTCGTGGAAGAGGCTTAGTCAATGGGTCTGCAACATTCAAATCCGTATGTATCTTGCAAATCTCTATGTCTCCCACCTGGACTTGGTCCCGGATGGAATTGAAGCGTCTCTTGATGTGCTTGGTCCTCTTGTGAAATCTGGATTCCTTTGCCAAGGCAATTGCACCAGTATTGTCACAGAAGATCTTCATTGGTCCCGATGCACTAGGTATGACACCTAGATCGGAAATGAACTCCTTCATACAGACTCCTTCATTTGCTGCTTCCGAAGTAGCTATGTACTCCGCTTCACATGTAGATCCCGCCACGACGCTTTGTTTAGAACTGCATCAACTAACAGCTCCACCGTTTAATAAAAACACGTATCCGGTTTGCGATTTAGAATCGTCTGGATCAGTGTCAAAGCTTGCATTGACGTAACCATTTACGACTAGATCTTTGTCACCTCCATATATGAGAAACATATCCTTAGTCCTTTTCAGGTATTTCAGGATGTTCTTGACCGTTGTCCAGTGATCCACTCCTGGATTACTTTGGTACCTTCCTGCCAAGCCTATTGCTAAGCACACGTCATGTCTGGTACACAGCATTGCATACATGATAGAGCCTATGGCTGAAGCATAGGGAACATCTTTCATTTTCTCTCTATCTTCTGCCGTGGTCGGGCATTGAGTCTGACTCAACTTCACACCTTGTAGTACGGGCAAGAACCCTTTCTTTGCTTGATCCATTTTGAATTTTTTCGAAACTTTATCAAGGTATGTGCTTTGTGAAAGTCCTATTAAGCGTCTTGATCTATCTCTATAAATCTTGATGCCTAATATATAAGCAGCTTCACTGAGGTCTTTCATAGAAAAACTTTTATTCAAGTATCCCTTTATGCTATCCAAATATTCTATATCATTTCCAATTAATAATATGTTATCTACATATAATATCAGAAATGCTACAGAGCTCCCACTCACTTTCTTGTAAATACAGGCTTCTCCAAAAGTCTGTATAAAACCATATGCTTTGATCACACTATCAAAGCGTTTATTCCACTCCGAGATGCTTGCACTAGTCCATAAATGGATCGCTGGAGCTTGCACACTTTGTTAGCACCTTTTGGATCAACAAAACCTTCTGGCTGCATCATATACAACTCTTCTTCCAGAAATCCATTCAAGAATGCAGTTTTGAAATCCATTTGCCAAATTTCATAATCATAAAATGCAGCAATTGCTAACATGATTCGGACAGACTTAAGCATCGCTACGGGTGAGAAAGTCTCATCGTAGTCAACCCCTTGAACTTGTCGAAAACCTTTCGCAACAAGTCGCGCTTTATAGATAGTTACATTACCATCAGCGTCAGTCTTCTTCTTAAAAATCCATTTATTCTCAATGGCTTGCCGATCATCGGGCAAGTCAACCAAAGTCCATACTTTGTTCTCATACATGGATCCCATCTTAGATTTCATGGCCTCTAGCCATTTTGCGGAATCTGGGCTCATCATCGCTTCCTCATAGTTCGTAGGTTCATCATGGTCAAGTAACATGACTTCCAGAATAGGATTATCGTACCACTCTGGTGCGGATCTTACTCTGGTAGACCTACGAGGTTCAGTATAAAGTTGATCTGAAGTTTCATGATCAATATCATTAGCTTCCTCACTAATTGTTGTAGTTGTCACAGGAACCGGTTCTTGTGATGAACTACTTTCCAATAAGGGAGCAGGTACAGTTACCTCATCAAGTTCTACTTTCCTCCCACTGACTTCTTTCGAGAGAAATTCCTTCTCTAGAAAGGATCCGAATTTGGCAACGAAAATCTTGCCCTCAGATCTGTGATAGAAGGTGTACCCAACAGTTTCTTTTGGGTATCCTATGAAGACACATTTCTCCGATTTGGGTTCGAGCTTATCTGGTTGAAGTTTCTTCACATAAGCATCGCAGCCCCAAACTTTAAGAAATGACAACTTTGGTTTCTTGCCAAACCACAGTTCATGAGGTGTCGTCTGCACGGATTTTGATGGTGCCCTATTTAACGTGAATGCGGCCGTATCTAAAGCATAACCCCAAAACGATAGCGGTAAATCATTAAGAGACATCATAGATCGTACCATATCTAGTAAAGTACGATTACGACGCTCGGACACACCATTTCGTTGTGGTGTTTCGGGTGGCGTGAGTTGCGAAACTATTCTGCATTGTTTCAAATGTAAACCAAACTCGTAACTCAAATATTCTCCTCCACGATCAGCTCGTAGAAATTTTATTTTCTTGTTACGACGATTTTCCACTTCACTCTAAAATTCTTTGAACTTTTCAAATGTTTCAGACTTGTGTTTCATTAAGTAGATATACCCATATCTGCTCAAATCATCCGTGAAGGTTAGAAAATAACGATACCCGCCGCGAGCCTCAACATTCATTGGACCACAAACATCAGTATGTTTGATTTCAAACAAATAAGTTGCTCGCTCCATAGTTCCGGAGAACGGCGTTTTAGTCATCTTGCCCATGAGGCACGGTTCGCAAGTACCAAGTGATTCATAATCAAGTGATTCCAAAAGCCCATCAGTATGGAGTTTCTTCATGCGCTTTACACCGATATGACCTAAACGACAGTGCCACAAATACGTTGCACTATCATTATCAACTCTGCATCTTTTGGTTTCAACACTATGAATATGTGTATCACTACTATCGAGATTCAATAAAAATAGACCACTCTTCAAGGGTGCATGACCATAAAAGATATTACTCATATAAATAGAACAACCATTATTCTATGACTTAAATGAATAACCGTCTCGCATCAAACAAGATCCAGATATAATGTTCATGCTCAACGCTGGCACCAAATAACAATTATTTAGGTCTAAAACTAATCTCGATGGTAGATGTAGAGGTAGCGTGCCGACCGCGATAACATCGACTTTGGAACCATTTCCCACGCGCATCGTCACCTCGTCCTTAGCCAATCTTCGCTTAATCCGTAGTCCCTGTTTCGAGTTGCAAATATTAGCAACAGAACCAGTATCAAATACCCAGGTACTACTGCGAGCATTAGTAAGGTACACATCAATAACATGTATATCACATATACCTTTGTTCACTTTGCCATCCTTCTTATCCGCCAAATACTTGGGGCAGTTCCGCTTCCAATGTCCAGTCTGCTTGCAGTAGAAGCACTCAGTCTCAGGCTTAGGTCCAGACTTGGGTTTCTTCTCTTGAGCAGCAACTTGTTTGCTGTTCTTCTTGAAGTTCCCCTTCTTCTTCCCTTTCCCCTTTTTCTTGAAACTGGTGGTCTTGTTGACCATCAACACTTGATGCTCCTTTTTGATTTCTACCTCCGCGGCTTTTAGCATTGCGAAGAGCTCGGGAATAGTCTTGTCCATCCCTTGCATATTATAGTTCATCACGAAGCTCTTGTAGCTTGGTGGCAGTGATTGAAGAATTCTGTCAATGACACTATCATCAGGAAGATTAACTCCCAGTTGAATCAAGTGATTATTATACCCAGACATTTTGAGTATGTGTTCACTGACAGAACTATTCTCCTCCATCTTGCAGCTATAGAACTTATTGGAGACTTCATATCTCTCAATCCGGGCATTTGCTTGAAATATTAACTTCAACTCCTGGAACATCCCATATGCTCCATGACGTTCAAAACATCGTTGAAGACCCATTTCTAAGCCGTAAAACATGGCACACTGAACTATCGAGTAGTCATCAGCTTTGCTATACCTGACGTTCTTAACATTGTCAGTTGCATCAGCAGCAGGCCTGGCACCCAGCGGTGCTTCCAGGACGTAATTCTTCTGTGCAGTAATGAGGATAACCGTCAGGTTACGGACCCAGTCCGTGTAATTGCTACCACCATCTTTCAACTTTGCTTTCTCAAGGAACACATTAAAATTCAACGGAACAACAACACGAGCCATCTATCTACAACAAACATAGACAAGCAAAATACTATCAGGTACTAAGTTCATGATAAATTTAAGTTCAATTAATCATATTACTTAAGAACTCCCACTTAGATAGACATCCCTCTAATCTTCTAAGTGATTACGTGATCCATATCAACTACACCATGTCCGATCGTCACGTGAGATGGAGTAGTTTCAACGGTGAACATCAATATGTTGATCATATCTACTATATGATTCATGCTCAACCTTTCGGTCTCCGTGTTCCGAGGCTATATCTGTTATATGCTAGACTCGTCAAGTTTAACCTGATTATTCCGCGTGTGCAACTGTTTTGCACCCGTTGTATTTGAATGTAGAGCCTATCACACCCGATCATCACGTGGTGTCTGAGCACGAAGAACTTTCGCAATGGTGCATACTCAGGGAGAACACTTCTTGTTAATTTTAGTGAGAGATCATCTTAAAATGCTACCGTCAATAAACGCAAGGTAAGATGCATAAAGGATAAACATCATATGCAATCAATATATGTGATATGATATGGCCATCATCATCTTGTGCTTGTGATCTCCATCTTTGAAGCACCGTCGTGATCACCATTGTCACCGGCGCGACACCTTGATCTCCATCGAAGCATCGTTGTCGTTACGCCATCTATTGTTTCTACGAATATCGCTACCGCTTAGTAATAAAGTAAAGCAACTACAGGGCGTTTGCATTTCATACAATAAAGCGACAACCATATGGCTCCTGCCAGTTGCCGATAACTTCGGTTACAAAACATCATCATCTCATACAATAAAATATAGCATCACGTCTTGACCATATCACATCACAACATGCCCTGCAAAAACAAGTTAGACGTCCTCTACTTTGTTGTTGCAAATTTTACGTGGCTGCTACGGGCTGAGCAAGAACCGTTCTTACCTACGCATCAAAACCACAATGGTAGTTCGTCAAGTTAATGTTGTTTTAACCTTCGCAAGGACCGGGCGTAGCCACACTTGATTCAGCTAAAGTGAGAGCGACAGACACCCGCCAGCCACCTTTAAGCACGAGTGCTCGTAACGGTGAAACCAGTCTCGCGTATGCGTACGCGTAATGTCGGTCCGGGCCGCTTCATCTCACAATACCAATGAGCCAAAGTATGACATGCTGGTAAGCAGTATGACTTGTATCGCCCACAACTCACTTGCGTTCTACTCGTGCCTATGACATCTACGCATAAAACCTGGCTCGGATGCCACTGTTGGGGAACGTAGTAATTTCAAAATTTTCCTATGCACACGCAAGATCATGGTGATGCATAGCAACGAGAGGGGAGAGTGTTGTCCATGTACCCTCGTGGACCGTAAGCGGAAGCATTATGACAACGCGGTTGATGTAGTCGTACGTCTTCATGACCTGACCGATCCAAGCACCGAACATACGGCACCTCCGAGTTCAGCACATGTTCAGCTCGATGACGATCCCCGGACTCCGATCCAGCAAAGTGTCGGGGATGAGTTCCGTCAGCACGACGGCGTGGTGATGATGATGATATTCTACCGGCGCAGGGCTTCGCCTAAACTCTGCGACGATATGACCGAGGTGGAATATGGTGGAGGGGGGCACCGCACACGGCTAAGGAACAATCTTGAAGATCAACTTGTGTGTTCTAGGGTGCCCCCTCTGCCCCCGTATATAAAGGAGGGAAGGGGGAGGTGAGGCCGGCCCCCTAGGGGTGCGCCTGGAGGAGTCCTACTCCCATCGGGAGTAGGACTGCCCCCTCTTGCCTTGGTGGAGAAGGAAAGGGGGGAGGGGGAAGAAGAAAGGGGGGCTCCCCCCCTTCCTTGTCCTATTCGGACTAGGGGGGAGGGGGCGCGCCGCTTGCCCTGGCCGGCCCTCCTCTTCTCCCTCATGGCCCACTAAGGCCCATTAACCCCGGGAGGGTTCCGGTAACCCCCTGGTGTTCCGGTAAAATCCCGATTTCACCCGGAACCATTCCGATATCCAAATATAGGTTTCCAATATATCAATCTTTATGTCTCGACTTTCGAGACTCCTCGTCATGTCCGTGACCACATCCGCGACTCCTAACAACCTTCGGTATATCAAAACTTATAAACTCATAATAAAACTGTCATCGTAACGTTAAGCGTGCGGACCCTACGGGTTCGAGAACTATGTAGACATGACCTAGAACTATTCTCGGTCAATAACCAATAGCGGAACCTGGATGCTCATATTGGCTCCTACATATTCTGCGAAGATCTTTATCGGTCAAACCACATAACAACATACGTTGTTCCCTTTGTCATCAGTATGTTACTTGCCCGAGATTCGATTGTCGATATCCAATACCTAGTTCAATCTCGTTACTGGCAAGTCTTTACTCGTTACGTAATGTATCATTCCGTAACTAACTCATTAGCTACATTGCTTGCAAGGCTTATAGTGATGTTCATTACCAAGAGGGCCCAGAGATACCTCTTTGACAATCGGAGTGACAAAACCTAATCTCGAAATACGCCAACCCAACATGTACCTTTGGAGACACCTGTAGTACTCCTTTATAATCACCCAGTTACGTTGTGACTTTTGGTAGCATCCAAAGTATTCCTCCGGTAAACGGGAGTTGCATAATCTCATAATTACAGGAACATGTATAAGTCATGAAGAAAGCAATAGCAATATACTAAATGATCAAGTGCTAGGCTAACGGAATGGGTCATGTCAATCACATCAGTCTCCTAATGATGTGATCCCATTAATCAAATGACAACACATGTCTATGGTTAGGAAACATAACCATGTTTGATTAATGAGCTAGTCAAGTAGAGGCATACTAGTGACTATATGTTTGTCTATGTATTCACACATGTATCATGTTTCCGGTTAATACAATTCTAGCATGAATAATAAACATTTATCATGATATGAGGAAATAAATAATAACTTTATTACTACCTCTAGGGCATATTTCCTTCAGTCTCCCACTTGCACTAGAGTCAATAATCTAGATTACACAGTAATGATTCTAACACCCATGGAGTCTTGGTGTTGATCATGTTTTGCTCGTGGAAGAGGCTTAGTTAATGGGTTTGCAACATTCAGATCTGTATGTATCTTGCAAATCTCTATGTCTCCCACCTGGACTTGGTCCCGGATGGAATTGAAGCGTCTCTTGATGTGCTTGGTCCTCTTGTGAAATCTGGATTCCTTTGCCAAGGCAATTGCACCAGTATTGTCACAGAAGATCTTCATTGGTCCCGATGCACTAGGTATGACACCTAGATCGGAAATGAACTCCTTCATACAGACTCCTTCATTTGCTTCTTCCGAAGCAGCTATGTACTCCGCTTCACATGTAGATCCCGCCACGACGCTTTGTTTAGAACTGCATCAACTAATAGCTCCACCGTTTAATAAAAACACGTATCCGGTTTGCGATTTAGAATCGTCTGGATCAGTGTCAAAGCTTGCATCGACGTAACCATTTACGACTAGCTCTTTGTCACCTCCATATACGAAAAACATATCCTTAGTCCTTTTCAGGTATTTCAGGATGTTCTTGACAATTGTCCAGTGATCCACTCCTGGATTACTTTGTTACTTTCCTGCCAAGCCTATTGCTAAGCACACGTCAGGTCTGGTACACAACATTGCATACATGATAGAGCCTATGGCTGAAGCATAGGGAACATCTTTCATTTTCTCTCTATCTTCTGCTGTGGTCGGGCATTGAGTCTGACTCAACTTCACACCTTGTAGTACGGGCAAGAACCCTTTCTTTGCTTGATCCATTTTGAATTTTTTCGAAACTTTATCAAGGTATGTGCTTTGTGAAAGTCCTATTAAGCGTCTTGATCTATCTCTATAAATCTTGATGCCTAATATATAAGCAGCTTCACCGAGGTCTTTCATAAAAAAACTTTTATTCAAGTATCCCTTTATGCTATCCAAAAATTCTATATCATTTCCAATTAATAATATGTTATCTACATATAATATCAGAAATGCTACAGAGCTCCCACTCACTTTCTTGTAAATACAGGCTTCTCCAAAAGTCTGTATAAAACCATATGCTTTGATCACACTATCAAAGCGTTTATTCCACTCCGAGATGCTTGCACCAGTCCATAAATGGATCGCTGGAGCTTGCACACTTTGTTAGCACGTTTTGGATCAACAAAACCTTCTGGCTGCATCATATACAACTCTTCTTCTAGAAATCCATTCAAGAATGCAGTTTTGAAATCCATTTGCCAAATTTCATAATCATAAAATGCAGCAATTGCTAACATGATTCGGACAGTCTTAAGCATCTATACGGGTGAGAAAGTCTCATCGTAGTCAACCCCTTGAACTTGTCGAAAACCTTTCGCAACAAGTCACGCTTTATAGACAGTTACATTACCATCAGCGTCAGTCTTCTTCTTAAAAATCCATTTATTCTCAATGGCTTGCCGATCATCGGGCAAGTCAACCAAAGTCCATAATTTGTTCTCATACATGGATCCCATCTCAGATTTCATGGCCTCTAGCCATTTTGCGGAATATGGGCTCATCATCGCTTCCTCATAGTTCGTAGGTTCATCATGGTCAAGTAACATGACTTCCAGAATAGGATTATCGTACCACTCTGGTGCGGATCTTACTCTGGTAGACCTACGAGGTTCAGTATAAAGTTGATCTGAAGTTTCATGATCAATATCATTAGCTTCCTCACTAATTGTTGTAGTTGTCACAGGAACCAGTTCTTGTGATGAACTACTTTCCAATAAGGGAGCAGGTACAGTTACCTCATCAAGTTCTACTTTCCTCCCACTGACTTCTTTCGAGAGAAATTCCTTCTCTAGAAAGGATCCGAATTTGGCAATGAAAATCTTGCCCTCAGATCTGTGATAGAAGGTGTACCCAACAGTTTCTTTTGGGTATCCTATGAAGACACATTTCTCCGATTTGGGTTCGAGCTTATCTGGTTGAAGTTTCTTCACATAAGCATCGCAGCCCCAAACTTTAAGAAATGACAACTTTGGTTTCTTGCCAAACCACAGTTCATGAGGTGTCATCTCCACGGATTTTGATGGTGCCCTATTTAACGTGAATGCGGCCGTATCTAAAGCATAACCCCAAAACGATAGCGGTAAATCATTAAGAGACATCATAGATCGTACCATATCTAGTAAAGTACGATTACGACGCTCGGACACACCATTTCGTTGTGGTGTTCCGGGTGGCGTGAGTTGCGAAACTATTCCGCATTGTTTCAAATGTAAACCAAACTCGTAACTCAAATATTCTCCTCCACGATCAGCTCGTAGAAATTTTATTTTCTTGTTACGATGATTTTCCACTTCACTCTGAAATTCTTTGAACTTTTCAAATGTTTCAGACTTGTGTTTCATTAAGTAGATATACCCATATCTGCTCAAATCATCCGTGAACGTGAGAAAATAACGATACCCGCCGCGAGCCTCAACATTCATTGGACCACAAACATCAGTATGTTTGATTTCAAACAAATCAGTTGCTGGCTCCATAGTTCCGGAGAACGGCGTTTTAGTCATCTTGCCCATGAGGCACGGTTCGCAAGTACCAAGTGATTCATAATCAAGTGATTCCAAAAGCCCATCAGTATGGAGTTTCTTCATGCGCTTTACACCGATATGACCTAAACGACAGTGCCACAAATACGTTGCACTATCATTATCAACTCTGCATCTTTTGGTTTCAACACTATGAATATGTGTATCACTACTATCGAGATTCAATAAAAATAGACCACTCTTCAAGGGTGCATGACCATAAAAGATATTACTCATATAAATAGAACAACCATTATTCTCTGACTTAAATGAATAACCATCTCGCATCAAACAAGATCCAGATATAATGTTCATGCTCAACGCTGGCACCAAATAACAATTATTTAGGTCTAAAACTAATCTCGATGGTAGATGTAGAGGTAGCGTGCCGACCGCGATAACATCGACTTTGGAACCATTTCCCACGCACATCGTCACCTCGTCCTTAGCCAATCTTCGCTTAATCCGTAGTCCCTGTTTCGAGTTGCAAATATTAGCAACAGAACCAGTATCAAATACTCAGGTACTACTGCGAGCATTAGTAAGGTACACATCAATAACATGTATATCACATATACCTTTGTTCACTTTGCCATCCTTCTTATCCGCCAAATACTTGGGGCAGTTCCGCTTCCAATGTCCAGTCTGCTTGCAGTAGAAGCACTCAGTCTCAGGCTTAGGTCCAGACTTGGGTTTCTTCTCTTGAGCAGCAACTTGTTTGCTGTTCTTCTTGAAGTTCCCCTTCTTCTTCCCTTTGCCCTTTTTCTTGAAACTGGTGGTCTTGTTGACCATCAACACTTGATGCTCCTTTTTGATTTCTACCTCCGCGGCTTTTAGCATTGCGAAGAGCTCGGGAATAGTCTTGTTCATCCCTTGCATATTATAGTTCATCACGAAGCTCTTGTAGCTTGGTGGCAGTGATTGAAGAATTCTGTCAATGACACTATCATCAGGAAGATTAACTCCCAGTTGAATCAAGTGATTATTATACCCAGACATTTTGAGTATGTGTTCACTGACAGAACTATTCTCCTCCATCTTGCAGCTATAGAACTTATTGGAGACTTCATATCTCTCAATCCGGGCATTTGCTTGAAATATTAACTTCAACTCCTGGAACATCTCATATGCTCCATGACAATCATGGCACACTGAACTATCGAGTAGTCATCAGCTTTGCTATACCTGACGTTCTTAACATCGTCAGTTGCATCAGCAGCAGGCCTGGCACCCAACGGTGCTTCCAGGACGTAATTCTTCTGTGCAGTAATGAGGATAATCCTCAGGTTACGGACCCACTCCGTGTAATTGCTACCATCATCTTTCAACTTTGCTTTCTCAAGGAACACATTAAAATTCAACGGAACAACAGCACGAGCCATCTATCTACAACAAACATAGACAAGCAAAATACTATCAGGTACTAAGTTCATGATAAATTTAAGTTCAATTAATCATATTACTTAAGAACTCCCACTTAGATAGACATCCCTCTAATCTTCTAAGTGATTACGTGATCCATATCAACTACACCATGTCCGATCGTCACGTGAGATGGAGTAGTTTCAACGGTGAACATCAATATGTTGATCATATCTACTATATGATTCATGCTCGACCTTTCGGTCTCCGTGTTCCGAGGCTATATCTGTTATATGCTAGACTCGTCAAGTTTAACCTGAGTATTCCGCGTGTGCAACTGTTTTGCACCCGTTGTATTTGAACGTAGAGCCTATCACACCCGATCATCACGTGGTGTCTGAGCACGAAGAACTTTCGCAACGGTGCATACTCAGGGAGAACACTTCTTGTTAATTTTAGTGAGAGATCATCTTAAAATGCTACCGTCAATCAAAGCAAGGTAAGATGCATAAAGGATAAACATCACATGCAATCAATATATGTGATATGATATGGCCATCATCATCTTGTGCTTGTGATCTCCATCTTTGAAGCACCGTCTTGATCACCATTGTCACCGGCGCGACACCTTGATCTCCATCGTAGCATCGTTGTCATCACGCCATCTATTGCTTCTATGAATATCGCTACCGCTTAGTAATAAAGTAAAGCAATTACAGGGCGTTTGCATTTCATACAATAAAGCGACAACCATATGGCTCCTGCCAGTTGCCGATAACTACGGTTACAAAACATGATCATCTCATACAATAAAATATAGTATCACGTCTTGACCATATCACATCACAACATGCCCTGCAAACACAAGTTAGACGTCCTCTACTTTGTTGTTGCAAATTTTACGTGGCTGCTACGGGCTGAGCAAGAACCGTTCTTACCTACGCATCAAAACCACAATGGTAGTTCGTCAAGTTAATGTTGTTTTAACCTTCGCAAGGACCAGCGTAGCCACACTTGATTCAGCTAAAGTGAGAGAGACAGACACCCGCCAGCCACCTTTAAGCACGAGTGCTCGTAACGGTGAAACCAGTCTCGCGTAAGCGTACGCGTAATGTCGGTCCGGGCCGCTTCATCTCACAATACCGATGAGCCAAGGTATGACATGCTGGTAAGCAGTATGACTTGTATCGCCCACAACTCACTTGTGTTCTACTCGTGCATGTGACATCTACGCATAAAACCTGGCTCGGATGCCACTGTCGGGGAACGTAGTAATTTCAAAATTTTCCTACACACACGCAAGATCATGGTGATGCATAGCAACGAGAGGGGAGAGTGTTGTCCAAGTACCCTCGTGGACCGTAAGCAGAAGCATTATGACAATACGGTTGATGTAGTCGTATGTCTTGACGATCCGACCGATCCAAGCACCGAACATACGGCACCTCCGAGTTCAGCACACGTTAAGCTCGATGACGATCCCCGGACTCCGATCCAGCAAAGTGTCGGGGATGAGTTCTGTCAGCACGACGGCGTGGTGACGATGATGATATTCTACCGGCGCAGGGCTTCGCCTAAATTCTGTGACGATATGACCGAGGTGGAATATGGTGGAGGGGGGCACCGCACACGGCTAAGGAACGATCTTGAAGATCAACTTGTGTGTTCAAGGGTGCCCCCTGCCCCCGTATATAAATGAGGGAGTGGGAGGTGCGGCCGGCCCCCTAGGGGTGCGCCTGGAGGAGTCCTACTCCCATCGGGAGTAGGACTCCCCCCTCTTGGCTTGGTGGAGAAGGAAAGGGGGGAGGGGAAAGAGGAAAGGGGGGCGCCACCCCCCTTTCCTAGTCCTATTCGGACTAGGGGGGAGGGGGCGCGCGGCCTGCCCTGGCCGGCCCTCCTCTTCTCCCTCATGGCCCACTAAGGCCCTTTAACCCCCGGGAGGGTTCTGGTAACCCCCCGGTGTTCCGGTAAAATCCCGATTTCACCCGGAACCATTCCGATATCCAAATATTGGTTTCCAATATATCAATCTTTATGTCTCGACCATTTCGAGACTCCTCGTCATGTCCGTGATCACATCCGGGACTCCGAACAACCTTCGGTATATCAAAACTTATAAACTCATAATAAAACTGTCATCGTAACGTTAAGCGTGTGGACCCTACAGGTTCGAGAACTATGTAGACATGACCTAGAACTATTCTCGGTCAATAACCAATAGCGGAACCTGGATGCTCATATTGGCTCCTACATATTCTGCGAAGATCTTTATCGGTCAAACCGCATAACAACATACGTTGTTCCCTCTGTCATCGGTATGTTACTTGCCCGAGATTCGATCGTCGGTATCCAATACCTAGTTCAATCTAGTTACTGGCAAGTCTCTTTACTCGTTACGTAATGCATCATTCCGTAACTAACTCATTAGCTACATGGCTTGCAAGGCTTATAGTGATGTTCATTACCAAGAGGGCCCAGAGATACCTCTTCGACAATCGGAGTGACAAAACCTAATCTCGAAATACGCCAACCCAACATGTACCTTTGGAGACACCTATAGTACTCCTTTATAATCACCCAGTTACATTGTGACGTTTGGTAGCACCCAAAGTGTTCCTCCGGGAAACGGGAGTTGCATAATCTCATACTTACAGGAACATGTATAAGTCATGAAGAAAGCAATATCAATATACTAAATGATCAAGTGCTAGGCTAACAGAATGGGTCATGTCAATCACATCATTCTCCTAATGATGTGATCGCATTAATCAAATGACAGCACATGTCTATGGTTAGTAAACATAACCATCTTTGATTAATGAGCTAGTCAATTAGAGGCATACTAGTGACTATATGTTTGTCTATGTATTCACACATGTATCATGTTTCCGGTTAATACAATTCTAGCATGAATAATAAACATTTATCATGATATGAGGAAATAAATAATAACTTTATTATTGCCTCTAGGGCATATTTCCTTCAACGTAAACGCACCCCGGGGTTCATTAATCGTGGAAATCACTCCGGGACCCCAAAACAGTGAGTAATATTCCACGAAACGGGCCAGAATCGACCAAAACTGTGAGTGTTGATGACCGACACATAAACGCACCCCGGGAATCGTTAATCTTGGAAATCACTCCGGGACCCCAAAATGTGAGTAATATTCCACGAAACAGGCCAGAATCTGCCAAAATTGTGAGTGTTGATAACTGACACATAAACGCACCCTGGGGTTCATTAATTGTTGAAATCACTCCAGGACCCCAAAACAGTGAGTAATGGTCCATGAAACGGGCCACAATCGGCCAAAACTGTGAGTGTTGATGACCAACATGTAAACGTGCCCCAGGTTTGGTCAATCGTGGAAATCACTTCAGGACCCCAAAACAGAGTAATAGTCCAAGAAACGGGGCAGAATCAGCACAAACTGCGAGTCTTGACGGCCAACACGTAAGCACACCTCGGGGTTCGACAACCATGGAAATCGATTTGGGACCACAAAACGATGAGTAATAGTCCATGAAACGGGTCAGAATCGACAAAAACCGCAAGTGTTGATGACCGACACGTAAACGCACCGCAAAGGTCGTTAATCGTGGAAATCACTCCGGGACCCCAAAACAGTGAGTAATAGTCCATGAAACGGGCCAGAATTGGCTAACATTATGAGTGTTGATGACCGACACGTAAACACACCCCGGGGTTCGTTAATCATGGAAATCACTCCGGGACCCCAAAACAGTGAGTAATATTCCATGAAATGGGTCAGAATCGGCCAAAACTGTGAGTGTTGATGACGGACATGTAAACGCACCCCAGGTTCGTTAATCGTGGAAATCACCCCGGCACGCCAAAACAGTGAGTAATATTCCACGAAACGGGCCAGAATCGACCAAAACTGTGAGTGTTGATGACCGACACGTAAACGCACCCCGGGAATCGTTAATCGTGGAAATCACTCCGGGACCCCAAAAAGTGAGTAATATTCCATGAAACAGGCCAGAATCGGCCAAAACTGTGAGTGTTGATAACCGACACATAAACGCACCCCGGGGTTCATTAATTGTTGAAATCACTCTGGGACCCCAAAACAGTGAGTAATGGTCCATGAAACGGGCCACAATCCGCCAAAACTGTGTGTTGATGACCGACATGTAAACGCGCCCCAGGTTTGGTCAATCGTGGAAATCACTTTGGGACCCCAAAACAGAGTAATAGTCCAAGAAACGGGCCAGAATCGGCCCAAACTGCGAGTCTTGACGGCCAACACGTAAGCACACCTTGGGGTTCGACAACCATGGAAATTGATTTGGGACCACAAAACGGTGAGTAATAGTCCATGAAACGGGTCAGAATCGACAAAAACCGCAAGTGTTGATGACCGACACGTAAACGCACCGCGAAGCTCGTTAATCATGGAAATCACTCCGGGACCCCAAAATAGTGAGTAATAGTCCATGAAACGGGCCAAAATTGGCTAACATCATGAGTGTTGATGACCGACCCGTAAACACACCCCGGGGTTCGTTATTCGTGGAAATCACCGTGGGACCCCAAAACTGTGAGTAATATTCCACGAAACGTGCCAGAATCGGCCGAAACTGTCAGTGTTGATGACCAACACGTAAGCACAACTTGGGGTTGGACAACAATAGAAATCGCTTTGGGACCACAAAATGGTGATTAATAGTCCACGAAACGGACGAAAATCGGCCAAAACTGTGAGTGTTGATAACGGACACATAAACGCACCCCGAGGTTCGTTAATTGTTGAAATCACTCCGGGACCCCAAAACAGTGAGTAATAGTCCATGAAACGGTCCACAATCGGCCAAAACTGTGAGTGTTGATGACCGACATGTAAACGCGCCCCAGGTTTGGTCAATCGCGGAAATCACTTCGGGACCCCAAAACAGAGTAACAGTCCAAGAAACGGGCCAGAATCGGCCCAAACTGCGAGTCTTGACGGCCAACACGTAAGCACATCTTGGGGTTCGACAACCATGGAAATCGATTTGGGACCACAAAACGGTGAGTAATAGTCCATGAAACGGGTCAGAATCGACCAAAACCGCAAGTGCTGATGACCGACACGTAAACGCACCGCGAAGGTCGTTAATCGAGGAAATCACTCCGGGACCCCAAAACAGTGAGTAATAGTCCATCAAACGGGCCAGAATTGGCTAACGTTATGAGTGTTGATGACCGACACGTGAACACACCTCGGGGTTTGTTAATCGTAGAAATCACTCCGGGACCCCAAAACAGTGAGTAATAGTCCATGAAACGGGTCAGAATTGACAAAAACCGCGAGTGTTGATAACCGACACGTAAACGCACCCTTGGGTTCGTTAATCGTGAAAATCACTTCGGGACCCCAAAACATTGAGTAATAGTCCACGAAGCGGGCCAGAATCGGTTAAAACCACGAGTGTTGATGACCGACACGTAAAAGCACCCCGGGGTTCGTTAATCGTGGAAATCACTCCGGGACCACAAAACAGTGAGTAATAGTCCATGAAATGGGCTAGAATCGGCCAAAACTGTGAGTGTTGATAACCGACATGTAAACGGACCCGACGATTCGTTAATCGTGGAAATCACTCCGGGACCCCAAAACAGAGAGTAAGATTCCATGAAACGGGCCATCATCGGCCAAAACTATGAGTGTTGGTGACCGACACGTAGACGCACACTCCGGGGTTCCTCAATCGTGGAAATCATTTCGGGACCCAAAATAGTGAGTCAGATTTAATGAAACAGGCCAGAATTGGCCAAAACTGTGAGTGTTGATGAGCGACACGTAAACACACCCCGGGGTTCGTTAATCATGGAAATTACTACGGGACCCCAGAACAGTGAGTAATGGACAACGAAACGTGCCAGAATCGGCCGAAACTGTGAGTGTTGATGACCAACACGTAAGCATAACTTGGGGTTGGACAACCATTGAAATCACTTTGGGACCAAAAAACGGTGAGTAATAGTCCATGAAACGGGCCAGAATCGACGAAAAACACGAGTGTTGATGACCGACACGTAAACGCACCCCGGGGTTCATTAATTGTGGATATCACTCCGGGACCCCAAAACATTTATTAATAGTCTATGAAACAGGCCAGAATCGGCCAAAACTATGAGTGTTAATGAGCGACACAGAAACGCACCCCGGGGTTTGTTAATCATGGAAATCACTCTGGGACCCCAAAACAGTGAGTAATAGTCCATGAAACGGGCCAGAATCCGCCATAGCTGTGAGTGTTGATGGCCGACACGTAAATGCACCCCGGGGTTAGTTATTAGTGGAAATCACTTCGGGACCCCAAAACGGTGAGTAATAGTCCATGAAAAGGGTCAGAATCGACAGAAACCGC
The DNA here is from genome assembly GCF_002162155.2 of Triticum dicoccoides. Classification (NCBI taxonomy): domain Eukaryota; kingdom Viridiplantae; phylum Streptophyta; class Magnoliopsida; order Poales; family Poaceae; genus Triticum; species Triticum dicoccoides. The sequence continues at coordinate 138,819 of NW_021207204.1, forward strand.
GAGTGTTGATAACCGACACGTAAACGCGCCCTTGGGATTGTTAATCGTGAAAATCACTCCGGGACCCCAAAACATTGAGTAATAGTCCACGAAACGAGACAGAATCGGTTAAAACCACGAGTGTTGATGACCGGCACGTAAACGCACCCCGGGGTTCGTTAATCGTGGAAATCACTCCGGGACCACAAAACAGTGAGTAATAGTCCATGAAATGGGCCAGAATCGGCCAAAACTGTGAGTGTTGATAACCGACATGTAAACGCACCAGACGGTTCATTAATCGTGGAAATCACTCTGAGACCCCAAATCAGAGAGTAAGATTCCATGAAACGGGCCATAATCGGCCAAAACTGTGAGTGTTGGTGACCGACACGTAGACGCACCCCAGGGTTCCTCAATCGTGGAAATCATTCCAGGACCCGAAAACAGTGAATAATAATTAATGAAACAGGCCAGAATCGGCCAAAATTGTGAGTGTTGATGAGCGACACGTAAACACACCCTGGGGTTCGCTAAATAGGGAAATCACTACGGGATCCCAAAACAATGAGTAATGGTCCACGAAACGGGCCACAATCGGCCAAAACTGTGAGTGTTGATGACCGACATGTAAACGCACCCCAAAACAGACTAATAGTCCAAGAAACGGGCCAGAATCGTCCCAAACTGCAAGTCTTGATGACCAACTCATAAGCACATCTTGGGGTTCGACAACCATGGAAATCGCTTTGGGACCACAAAACGGTGATTAATAGTCCACGAAATGGGCCAGAATCGACCAAAACTGTGAGTGTTGATGACCGATACGTAAATGCACCCTGGGGTTCGTTATTTGTGGAAATCACTCCGGGACCCCAAAACATTGAGTCATAGTCCACGAAACGGGCCAGAATTGGCCAAAACTATGGGTGTTGATGACCGAGACGTAAACGCACCCTGGGTTCATTAATCGTGGAAATCACTCTGGGACCCCAAAACAGTGAGTAATATTCCACGAAACGGGCCAGAATCGGCCAAAACTGTGAGTGTTGATGACTGACACGTAAACGCACCCCGAGGTTCGTTAATCATGGAAATCACTTCGGGACCCCAAAACATTTAGTAATAGTCCACGAAACGGGCCAGAATCGGCCAAAACTATGAGTATAAATGAGCGACACGTAATCACACCCCGGGGTTCATTAATCATGGAAATCACTGCGGGACCCCAAAACAGTGAGTAATATTCCATGAAACGGGCCAGAATCGGCCAAAACTTTGAGAGTTGATGACCAACACGTAAGCACAACTTGGGGTTCGACAACCATTGAAATTGCTTTGGGACCACAAAAAGGTGAGTAATAGTCCATGAAATGGGTCAGAATGGACAAAAACCTTGAGTATTGATGACCGGCACGTAAACGCACCCGGGGTTCATTAATCATGGAAATCACTCCGGGACCCCAAAACATTTAGCAATAGTCTATGAAACGGGCCAGAATTGGCCAAAACTGTGAGTGTTAATGAGCGACACGTAAATGCACCCCGGGGTTCGTTAATCATGGAAAACACTCCGGGACCCCAAAACAGTGAGTAATATTCCACGAAAGGAGCGAGAATCGACCAAAACTATGAGTATTGATGACCGACACATAAACGCACCCCGGGGTTCATTAATCGTGGAAATCACTCTGGGACCCCAAAAAGTGAGTAATATTCCACGAAACAGGCCAGAATCGGCCAAAACTGTGAGTCTTGATGACCGCCACGTAAACGCACCCCGGGGTCCGTTAATTGCTGAAATCACTCTGGGACCCCAAAACAGTGAGTAATAGTCCATGAAACGGGCCAGAATCGCCCAAAACTGGGAGTGTTGATGAGCGACACGTAAGCACAACTTGGGGTTCGACAACCATTGAAATCGCTTTGGGACCACAAAACGGTGAGTAATGGTCCACGAAATGGGCCACAATCAGCCAAAACTATGAGTGTTGATGGCCGACATGTAAACGCGCCCCTGGTTTCGTCAATCGCGGAAATCACTTCCGGACCCCAAAACAGAGAAATAGTCCATGAAACGGGCCAGAATCGGGCCAAACTGCGAGTCTTGACGACCAACACGTAAGCACAACTTGGAGTTCGACAACCATGGAAATCTATTTGGGACCACAAAACGGTGAGTTAATAGTCCATGAAACGGGTCAGTATCGACAAAAACCGCAAGTGTTGATGACCGACACGTAATTGCACCCCGAGGTTCGTTAATCGTGGAAATCACTCCGGGACCCCAAAACAATGAGTAATAGTTCATGAAACGGGCCAGAATCAGCCAAAACTATGAGTGTTGATGACCGACGCATAAACGCACCCGGGGTTCGTTAATCATGTAAATCACTCCGGGACCCCAAAACATTGAGTAATAGTCCACGAAATGGGCCAGAATCAGCCAAAACTGTGAGTGTTGATGACCGACATGTAAACGCACCCCAGGGTTCGTTAATCGTGGAAATCACTCCGGGACCCCAAAATAGTGAGTAATATTTGATGAAACGGCCTAGAATCGGCCAAAACTGTGAGTGTTGATGACTGACACGTAAACGCACCCCGGGGTTCGTTAATCGTGGAAATCACTCCGGGACCCTGAAACAGTGAGTAATAGTCGATGAAATAGGCCAGAATCAGCCAAAAATCTGAGTGTTGATGAGCGATACGTAAACGCACCCCGGAGTTCGTGAATAATGGAAATCACTACGGGACCCCAAAACTATGAGCAATGGTCAATGAAACGGGCCACAATCGGCCAAAACTGTGAGTGTTGATGACTGACATGTAAACGCGCACCAGGGTTCGTCAGTCGTGGAAATCACACCAGGACCCCAAAACAGAGTAATAGTCCACGAAACGAGCCATAATCGGCCCAAATTGCGAGTCTTGACGACCAACATGTAAGCACATCTTGGGGTTTGACAACCATGGAAATCGCTTTGGGACCACAAAACATTGAGTAATAGTCCATGAAACGGGTCAGAATCGGCCAAAACTTGAGTGTTGATGACCGACACGTAAACGCACCACA
>NW_021207204.1:142541-147873 GCF_002162155.2 Triticum dicoccoides
CACGTAAAAGCACGCCGGGGTTCGTTAATCGTGGAAATCACTCCGGGACCCAAAACAGTGAGTAACATTCCACGAAACGGGCCAGAATCGGCCAAAACTGTGAGTCTTGATGACCGCCACATAAACGCACTCCGGGGTTCGTTAATTGCTGAAATCACTCCGGGACCCCAAAACAGTGAGTAATAGTCCACGAAACGGGCCAGAATCGCCCAAAACTGGGAGTGTTGATGAGCGACACGTAAGCACAACTTGGGGTTCGACAACAATTGATATCGCTTTGGGACAACAAAACGGTGAGTAATGGTCCATGAAATGGGCCACAATCGGCCAAAACTATGAGTGTTAATGGCCGACATGTGAACGCGCCCCTGGTTTCGTCAATCGCGGAAATCACTTCGGGACCCCAAAACAGAGAAACAGTCCAAGAAACGGGCCAAAATCGGGCCAAACTGCGAGACTTGACGACCAACACGTAAGCACACCTTGGAGTTCGACAACCATGGAAATCTATTTGGGACCACAAAACGGTGAATTAATAGTCCATGGAACGGGTTAGTATCGACAAAAACCGCAAGTGTTGATGACCGACACGTAATTGCACCCCGAGGTTCGTTAATCGTGGAAATCACTCCGGGACCCCAAAACAGTGAAACGGGCCAGAATCGGCCAAAACTGTGAGTGTTGATGACCGACGGGTAAACGCACCCAGGGTTCGTTAATCATGTAAATCACTCCGGGACCCCAAAACATTGAGTAATAGTCCATGAAATGGGCCAGAATCGGCCAAAACTGTGAGTGTTGATGACCGACATGTAAACGCACCCTAGGGTTCGTTAATCGTGGAAATCACTCCGGGACCCCAAAATAGTGAGTATTATTTGATGAAACGGGCCAGAATCGGCCAAAACTGTGAGTGTTGATGACCGACACGTAAACGCACCCCGGGGTTCGTTAATCGTGGAAATCACTCCGGGACCCTGAAACAGTGAGTAATAGTCGATGAAATAGGCCAGAATCGGCCAAAACTCTGACTGTTGATGAGCGATACGTAAACGCACCATGGAGTTCGTGAATAATGGAAATCACTACGGGACCCCAAAACTATGAGTAATTGTCAAGAAACGGGCCACAGTCGACCAAAACTGTGAGTGTTGATGACTGTCATGTAAACGCACCCCAGGGTTCGTCAGTCGTGGATATCACACCGGGACCCCAAAACAGAGTAATAGACCAACACGTAAGCACATCTTGGGCTTTGACAACCATGGAAATCGCTTTGGGACCACAAAACATTGAGTAATAGTCCATGAAACGGGTCAGAATGGACAAAAATCGCGAGTGTTGATAACCAACACGTAAACGCACCCCAGGGTTCGTTAATCGTGGAAATCACTCCGGGACCCCAAAATATTGAGTAATAGTCCATGAAATGGGCCAGAATCGGCCAAAACTTGAGTGTTGATGACCGACACATAAACGCACCACAGGGTTTGTTAATCATGGAAATCCCTCTGGGACCCCAAAACAGTGAGTAACATTCCACTAAACGCGCCAGAATCGGGCAAAACTGTTAGTGTGGATTACCGACACGTAAAAGCACCCCGGGGTTCGTTAATCATGGAAATCACTCCGGGAGCCCAAAACAAAGAGTAATATTCCACGAGACGGGCCAGAATTGGCCAAAACTGTGAGTGTTGATGACCGACACGTAAACACACCCGGGGTTCGTTAATCGTGGAAATCACGCCGGGACTTCAAAACATTGAGTAATAGTCCACGAAACGGGCCAGAATCGGCCAAAACTGTGAGTATAAATGAGCGACACGTAATCGCAACCCGGGGTTCGTTAATCGTGCAAATCACTCCGGGACCCCAAAAAGTGAGTAATATTCCACGAAACAGGCCAGAATCGGCCAAAACAGTGAGTGTTGATAACCGACACGTAAACGCACCCTGGGGTTCGTTAATTGTTGAAATCACTCTGGGACCCCAAAACAGTGAGTAATGGTCCATGAAAAAGGCTACAATCGGCCAAAACTGTGAGTGTTGATGACCGACATGTAAACGTGCCTCGAGTTTGGTCAATCGTGGAAATCACTTTGGGACCTCAAAACAGAGTAATAGTGCAAGAGACGGGCCAGAATCGGCCCAAACTGCGAGTCTTGACGGCCAACACGTAAGCACACCTTGGGATCGACAACCATGGAAATCGATTTGGGACCACAAAATGATGAGTAATAGTCCATGAAACGGGTCATAATCGACAAAAACTGCACATAATAGTGTTGATGACCGACACGTAAACGCACCCCGAGGTTCGTTAATCGTGGAAATCACTGCGGGACCCCAAAACAGTGAGTAATAGTCCATCAAACGGGCCAGAATCGGCTAAAATTATGAGTGTTGATGACCGACACGTAAACGCACCCCGGGGTTCATTAATCATGGAAATCACTCTGGGACCCCAAAACATTGAGTAATAGTCCACGAAACGGGCCAGAATCGGCCAAAACTGTGAGTATAAATGAGCGACACGTAATCGCACCCCGGGGTTCGTTAATCATGGAAATCACCGCGTGACCCGAAAACAGTGAGTAATATTCCACGAAATGGGCCAGAATCAGCCAAAAATGTGAGTGTTGACGACCAACATGCAAGCACAACTTGGGGTTCGACAACCATTGAAAACGCTTTGGGACCACAAAATGGTGAGTAATAGTCCATGAAACGGGTCAGAATCGACAAAATACGCGAGTGTTAATGACCGACACGTAAACGCACCTCGGGGTTCGTTAATCGTGGAAATCACTCCGGGACCCCAAAATATTTAGTAATAATCTACGAAACGGGCCAGAATCGGCCAAAGCTGTGTGTGTTGATAAGCGACATGTAAACGCACCCCGGGATTCATTCATCGTGGAAATCACTCCGGGACCCTAAAACAGTGAGTAATAGTCAATGAAACAGGCCAGAATCGGCCAAAACTCTGAGTGTTGATGAGCGACACGTAAACGCACCCCGGGGTTCGTGAATCATGGAAATCACAACGGGACCCCAAAACTATGAGTAATGGTCAACGAAACGGGCCATAATCGGCCAAAACAGTGAGCGTTGATGACTGACATGTAAACGCACCCCAGGGTTCGTCAATCGTGGAAATCACACCGGGACCCCAAAACAGAGTAGTAGTCCAAGAAACGAGCCAGAATCGGCCCAAATTGCGAATCTTGACGGCCAACACGTATGCACACCTCGGGGATCGACAACCATGGAAATTGATTTGGGAACACGAAACGGTGAGTAATAGTCCATGAAACGGGTCAGCATCAACAAAAACCGCAAGTGTTGATGACCGACACGTAAACGCACCCCGAGGTTTGTTAATCATGGAAATAACTCCGGGACCCCAAAACAGTGAGTAATAGTCCATGAAACGGGCCAGAATCGGCTAAAATTATGAGTGTAGATGACCGACACGTAAACACACCCCGGAGTTCCTTAATCGTGGAAATCACTCCGGGACCCCAAAACAGTGAGTAATAGTCCACGAAACGAGCCAGAATCGGCCAAAACTGTGAGTATAAATGAGTGACATGTAATCGCACCCCGGGGTTCGTTAATCGTGGAAATAACTGCATGACCCTAAAATAGTGAGTAATATTCCATGAAACGGGCCAGAATTGGCCAAAAATGTGAGTGTTGATGACCATTGAAATTGCTTTGGGACCACAAAATGGTGAGTAATAGTCGACGAAACGGGTCAGAATCGGCAAAAACCGCGAGTGTTGATCACCGACACGTAAATGCACCTCGGGGTTCGTTAATCGTGGAAATCACTCCGGGACACCAAAACATTTAGTAATAATCTACGAAACGGGCCAGAATTGGCCAAAGCTGTGAGTGTTAATGAGTGACATGTAAACGCACCCCGGGATTTGTTAATCGTGGAAATCACTCCAGGACACCAAAACAGTGAGTAATATTCGATGAAACAGGGCCAGAATCGACCAAAAACTGTGAGTGTTGATGACCGACACGTAAACGCACCCCAGGAATCATTAATCGTGGAAATCACTCCGGGACCCCAAAAAGTGAGTAATATTCCATGAAACAGGCCAGAATTGGCCAAAACTGTGAGTGTAGATAACTGACATGTAAATGCACCCCGGGGTTCGTTAATTGTTGAAATCACTACAGGATCCCAAAACAGTGTAAACGCAGCTCAGGTTTCGTCAATCGTGGAATTCACTTCGGGACCCCAAAACAGAGTAATAGTCCAAGAAACGGGCCAGAATCAGCCCAAACTGCGAGTCTTGACGACCAACACGTAAGCACACCTTGGGGTTCGACAACCAAGGAAATCTATTTGGGACCGCAAAACGGTGAGTTAATAGTCCATGAAATGGGTCAGTATCGACAGAACCGCAAGTGTTGATGACCGACACGTAAACGCACCCCGAGGTTCGTTAATCGTGGAAATCACTCCGGGACCCCAAAACAGTGAGTAATAGTCCATGAAACGGGCCATAATCGGCCAAAACTGTGAGTGTTGATGACCGACATGTAAACGCACCCCGGGGTTCGTTAATCATGGAAATCACTATGGGACCCTAAAACATTGAGTAATAGTCCATGAAATGGGCCAGAATTGGCCAAAACTGTGCGTGTTGATGACCAACATGTAAATGCACCCCAGGGTTCGTGTATCATGGAAATCACTACGAGACCCCAAAACTGTGAGTAATGGTCCATGAAACGGGCCACAATCGGCCAAAACTGTGAGTGTTGATGACCGACCTGTAAACGCACCCCAGGGGAAATCACTTCGGGATCCCAAAAGAGAGTAATAGTCCAAGAAACGGGCACGAATCGGCCCAAACTGCGAGTCTTGACGACCAACACGTAAGCACACCTTGGGGTTTGACAACAATCGAAATCGTTCGGGACCACAAAACATTGAGTAATAGTCCATGAAACGGGTCAGAATCAACAAAAACCGCGAGTATTGATGACCAACAGGTAAACGCACCCGAGGGTTCGTTAATGGTGGAAATCACTCCGGGACCACAAAACAGTGAGTATAGTCCATGAAACGGGCCAGAATCGGCCAAAACTGTGAGTGTTGATGGCCGACACGTAAACGCACCCCAGGGTTCATCAATCATGGAAATCAGTTCGGGACCCCAAAAAAGAATAATAGTCCAAGAAACAGGCCAGAATCGGCCCAAACTGTGAGTGTTGACGACCAACACATGGAAATCGCTTTGGGACCACAAAATGGTGAGCAGTAGTCCATGAAACGGTTCAGAATCGACATAAACCGCGCGTGTTG
>NW_021207204.1:148911-149773 GCF_002162155.2 Triticum dicoccoides
TGTTGATGACCGACACGTAAACGCACGCCGGGGTTTGTTAATCATGGAAATCACTCCGGGACCCCAAAACATTGAGTAATATTCCATGAAATGGGCCAGAATCAGCCAAAACTACGAGTGTTGATGACCGACATGAAACAAACCCCAGGGTTCGTTAATCGTGGAAATCACTCTGTGACCCCAAAACAGTAAGTAATATTCCATGAAACGGGCCAGAATTGGCCAAAACTATGAGTGTTGATAACCGACACGTAAACGCACCCCAGGGTTCGTTAATTGTAGAAATCACTCCGGGACCCTAAAACAGTGAGTAATGGTCCATGAAACGGGCCACAATCGGCCAAAACTATGAGTGTTGATGACCCACATGTAAACGCGCCCCAGGTTTGGTCAATCGTGGAAATCACTTCGGGACCCCAAAACAGAGTAATAGTCCAAGAAACGGGCCAGAATCGGCCCAAACTGCGAGTCTTGACGGCCAACATGTAAGCACACCTTGGGGTTAGACAACCATGGAAATCGATTTGGGACCACAAATCGGTGAGTAATAGTCCATGAAACGGGTCAGAATCGACAAACACCCCAAGTGTTGATGACCGACACGTAAACGCACCCCGAAGGTCGTTAATCGTGGAAATCACTCCGGGACTCCAAAACAGTGAGTAATAGTCCATGAAACGGGCGAGAATCGGCCAAAACTGTGAGTGTTGATGACCGACACATAAACGTACCCCGGGGTTCGTTAATCATGGAAATCACTCCGGGACCCCAAAACATTGAGTAATAGTCCATGAAATAGGCCAGAATCGGCCAAAACTTTGAGTGTTGATGACCGACATGTAAACGCACCCCAGGGTTCGTT
>NW_021207204.1:151043-156423 GCF_002162155.2 Triticum dicoccoides
ACACACCCCGGGGTTAGTTATTCGTGGAAATCACTTCGGGACCCCAAAACGGTGAGTAATAGTCCATGAAACGGGTCAGAATCGACAAAAACCGCGAGTGTTGATAACCGACACGTAAACGCACCCTTGGGTTCGTTAATCGTGAAAATCACTCCGGGACCCCAAGACATTGAGTAATAGTCCATGAAGCGGGCCAGAATCGGTTAAAACCGCGAGTGTTGATGACCAACATGTAAACGCATCTCGGGGTTCATTAATCGTGGAAATCACTCCGGGACCACAAAACAGTGAGTAATAGTCCATGAAATGGGCCAGAATCGGCCAAATACGTGAGTGTTGATAACCGACATGTAAACGCACCTGACGGTTCGTTAATCGTGAAATCACTTCGAGACCCCAAAACAGAGAGTAATATTCCATGAAACGGGCTACAATCGGCCAAAATTGTGAGTGTTCGTGACCGACACGTAGACGCACCCCGGGGTTCCTCAATCGTGGAAATCATTTCGGGACCCCAAAACAGTGAGTAATAGTTAATGAAACAGGCCAGAATCGGCCAAAACTGTGAGTGCTGATGAGCGACACGTAAACACACCCCGAGGTTCGTTAATCATGGAAATCACTACGGGGCCCCAAAACTGTGAGTAGTGGTCCATGAAACGGGCCACAATCGGCCAAAACTGTGAGTGTTGATGACCGACATGTAAATGGACCCCAGGGTTTGTCAATCGTGGAAATCACTTCGGGACCCCAAAACAGACCAATAGTCCAAGAAACGGGACATAATCGACCCAAACTGCGAGTCTTGATGACCAACACATAAGCATATCTTGGGGGCGACAACCTTGGAAATCGCTTTGGGACCACAAAACGGTGATTAATAGTCAACGAAACGGGCCAGAATCGGCCAAAACTGTGAGTGTTGTTGACCGACACGTAAATGCACCCCGGGGTTCGTTAATCGTGGAAATCACTCCGGGACCCCAAAACATTGAGGAATAGTCCACGAAACGGGCCAGAATTGGCCAAAACCGTGAGTGTTGATGACCGACCCGTAGACGCACCCTAGGGTTCCTTAATCGTGGAAATCACTCTGGGACCCCAGAACAGTGAGTAATATTCCACAAAACGAGCCAGAAGGCCAAAACTGTGAGTGTTGATGACCGACACCTAAACGCACCCCGGGGTTCGTTAATCGTGGAAATCACTTCGGGACTCCAAAACATTGAGTAATAGTCCACGATACGGGCCAGAATCGGCCGAAACTGTGAGTATAAGTGAGCGACACGTAATATCACCCCGGGGTTCGTTAATCGTGGAAATCAGCGTGGGACCCCAAAACAGTGAGTAATATTCCATGAAACGGGCCAGAATCAGCGAAAACTATGAGAGTTGATGACTAACACGTAAGCACAACTTGGGGTTCGACAACCATTGAAATTGATTTGGGACCACAAAACGGTGAGTAATAGTCAATGAAACGGGTCAGAATCGGCAAAAACAGCGAGTATTGATGACCGACACGTAAACACACCCCCGGGTTCGTTAATCATGGAAATCAGTCTGGGACCTCAAAACATTTAGTAATAGTCTATGAAACGGGCCAGAATCGACCAAAACTGTGAGTGTTAATGAGCGACACGTAAACGCACCCCGGGGTTCTTTAATCATGGAAATCACTCCGGGACCCCAAAACAGTGAGTAATAGTCCATGAAACGAGCCAGAATCGACCAAAACTATGAGTGTTGATGACCGACACGTAAACGCACCCCGGGGTTCCTTATTCGTGGAAATCACTCCGGGCCCCCGAAAATGTGAGTAATATTCCACGAAACAGGCCAGAATCGGCCAAAAGTATGAGTCTTGATGACCGACACGTAAACGCACCCCGGGGTTCGCTAATCGTGGAAATCACTCCGAGACCCCAAAACAGTGAGTAATAGTCCATCAAACGGGCCAGAATCGTCCAAAACTGGGATTGTTAATGAGCGACACGTAAGCACAACTTGGGGTTTGAAAACCATTGAAATCGCTTTGGGACCACAAAACAGTGAGTAATGGTCCATGAAACGGGCCACAATCGGTCAAAACTATGAGTGTTGATGGCCGACATGTAAACGCGCCCCAGGTTTTGTCAATCGTGGAAATCACTTCGGGACCCCAAAACAGAGTAATAGTCCAAGAAACGGGCCAGAATCGGCCCAAACTGTGAGTCTTGACGACCAACAAGTAAGCACACCTTGGGGTTCGACAACCATGGAAATCTATTTGGGACCTCAAAATGGTGAGTTAATAGTCCATGAAACGGGTCAGTATCGACAAAAACCGCAAGTGTTGATGACCGACACATAAACGTACCCCGAGGTTCATTAACCGAGGAAATCACTCTGGGACCCCAAAACAGTGAGTAAGAGTCCATGAAACGGGCCAGAATCGGCCAAAACTGAGAGTGTTGATGACCGACACGTAAACGCACCCCGGGGTTCATTAATCATGGAAATCACTCCGGGACCCTAAAACATTGAGTAATAGTCCACGAAATGGGCCAGAATCGGCCAAAACTGTGCGTGTTGATGAACGACATGTAAACGCACCCCCATGGTTCGTGAATCATGGAAATCACTACGAGACCCCAAAACCGTGAGTAATGGTCCATGAAACGGGCCACAACCGGCCAAAACTGTGATTGGTTACGACCAACACATAAGCACAACTTGGGGTTCGACAACCATGGAAATCGCTTTGGGACCACAAAACGGTGAGTAATAGTCCACGAAACGGGTCAGAATCGACAAAAACCGCGAGTGTTAATGACGGACACGTAAGCGCACCTCGGGGTTCGTTAATCGTGGAAATCACTCGGGACCCCAAAACATTTAGTAATAATCTACGAAACGGGCCAGAGTCAGCCAAAGCTGTGATTGTTAATGAGCGACACGTAAACGCACCCCGGGATTCGTTAATCGTGGAAATCACTCCGGGACACCAAAACAGTGAGTAATATATCATGAAACGGGCCAGAATCGACCAAAACTGTGAGTGTTGATGACCGACACGTAAACGCACCCCTGGAATTGTTAATCATGGAAATCACTCCAGGACCCCAAAAAGTGCGTAATATTCCAGGAAACTGGCCAGAATCGGCCAAACTGGGAGTGTTGATAACCGACACGTAAACGCACCCGGGGTTCGTTAATTGTTGAAATCACTCCGGATCCCAAAACAGTGAGTAATGGTCCATGAAACGGGCCACAATCGGCCAAAACTGTGAGTGTTGATGACCGACATGTAAACGCACCCTAGGTTTCGTCGATCATGGAAATCACTTCGGGACCCCAAAACAGAGTAATAGTCCAAGAAACGGGCCAGAATCGGCCCAAACTGCGAGTCTTGACGACCAACAAGTAAGCACACCTTGGGGTTCGACAACCATGGAAATCTATTTGGGACCTCAAAACGGTGAGTTAATAGAGCATGAAACGGGTCAGTATCAACAAAAACCGCAAGTGTTGATGACCGACACGTAAACGCACCCCGGGGTTCGTTAACCGTGGAGATCACTCCGGGACCCCAAAACAGTGAGTAAGAGTCCATGAAACGGGCCAGAATCGGCCAAAACTGAGAGTGCTGATGACCGACACGTAAACGCACCCCGGGGTTCGTTAATCATGGAAATCACTCCGGGACCCTAAAACATTGAGTAATAGTCCACGAAATGGGCCAGAGTCGGCCAAAACTATGCGTGTTGATGAACGACATGTAAACGCACCCCCAGGGTTCGTGAATCATGGAAATCACTACGAGACCCCAAAACCGTGAGTAATGGTCCATGAAACGGGCCACAACCGGCCAAAACTGTGATTGTTGACGACCAACACATAAGCACAACTTGGGGTTCGACAACCATGGAAATCGCTTTGGGACCACAAAACGGTGAGTAATAGTCCACGAAACGGGTCAGAATCGACAAAAACCGCGAGTGTTAATGACGGACACGTAAGCGCACCTCGGGGTTCGTTAATCGTGGAAATCACACCGGGACCCCAAAACATTTAGTAATAATCTACGAAACGGGCCAGAGTCACCAAAGCTGTGATTGTTAATGAGCGACACGTAAACGCACCCCGGGATTCGTTAATCGTGGAAATCACTCCGGGACACCAAAACAGTGAGTAATATATCATGAAACGGGCCAGAATCGACCAAAACTGTGAGTGTTGATGACCGACACGTAAACGCACCCCTGGAATCGTTAATCATGGAAATCACTCCGGGACCCCAAAAAGTGAGTAATATTCCAGGAAACTGGCCAGAATCGGCCAAACTGGGAGTGTTGATAATCGACACGTAAACGCTCCCGGGGTTCGTTAATTGTTGAAATCACTCCGGATCCCAAAACAGTGAGTAATGGTCCATGAAACGGGCCACAATCGGCGAAAACTGTGAGTGTTGATGACCGACATGTAAACGCACCCTAGGTTTCGTCGATCGTGGAAATCACTTCGGGACCCCAAAACAGAGTAATAGTCCAAGAAACGGGCCAGAATCGGCCCAAACTGCGAGTCTTGACGACCAACAAGTAAGCACACCTTGGGGTTCGACAACCATGGAAATCTATTTGGGACCTCAAAACGGTGAGTTAATAGAGCATGAAACGGGTCAGTATCGACAAAAACCGCAAGTGTTGATGACCGACACGTAAACGCACCTCGGGGTTCGTTAACCGAGGAAATCACTCCGGGACCCCAAAACAGTGAGTAAGAGTCCATGAAACGGGCCAGAATCGGCCAAAACTGAGAGTGCTGATGACCGACACGTAAACGCACCCCGGGGTTCGTTAATCATGGAAATCACTCCGGGACCCTAAAACATTGAGTAATAGTCCACGAAATGGGCCAGAATCGGCCAAAACTGTGCGTGTTGATGAACGACATGTAAACGCACCCCCAGGGTTCGTGAATCATGGAAATCACTACGAGACCCCAAAACCGTGAGTAATGGTCCATGAAACGGGCCACAACCGGCCAAAACTGTGATTGTTGACGACCAACACATAAGCACAACTTGGGGTTCGACAACCATGGAAATCGCTTTGGGACCACAAAACGGTGAGTAATAGTCCACGAAACGGGTCAGAATCGACAAAAACCGCGAGTGTTAATGACGGACACGTAAGCGCACCTCGGGGTTCGTTAATCGTGGAAATCACTCCGGGACCCCAAAACATTTAGTAATAATCTACGAAACGGGCCAGAGTCAGCCAAAGCTGTGAGTGTTAATGAGCGACACGTAAACGCACCCCGGGATTCGTTAATCGTGGAAATCACTCCGGGACACCAAAACAGTGAGTAATATATCATGAAACGGGCCAGAATCGAC
>NW_021207204.1:156433-157340 GCF_002162155.2 Triticum dicoccoides
AGTAATAGTCCAAGAAACGGGCCAGAATCGGCCCAAACTGCGAGTCTTGACGACCAACAAGTAAGCACACCTTGGGGTTCGACAACCATGGAAATCTATTTGGGACCTCAAAACGGTGAGTTAATAGAGCATGAAACGGGTCAGTATCGACAAAAACCGCAAGTGTTGATGACCGACACGTAAACGCACCCCGGGGTTCGTTAACCGCGGAAATCACTCCGGGACCCCAAAACAGTGAGTAAGAGTCCATGAAACGGGCCAGAATCGGCCAAAACTGAGAGTGCTGATGACCGACACGTAAACGCACCCCGGGGTTCGTTAATCATGGAAATCACTCCGGGACCCTAAAACATTGAGTAATAGTCCACGAAATGGGCCAGAATCGGCCAAAACTGGGCGTGTTGATGAACGACATGTAAACGCACCCCCAGGGTTCGTGAATCATGGAAATCACTACGAGACCCCAAAACCGTGAGTAATGGTCCATGAAACAGGCCACAACCGGCCAAAACTGTGATTGTTGACGACCAACACATAAGCACACCTTGGGGTTCGACAACCATGGAAATCGCTTTGGGACCACAAAAACGGTGAGTAATAGTCCACGAAACGGGTCAGAATCGACAAAAACCGCGAATGTTAATGACCGACACGTAAGCACACCTTGGGGTTCATTAATCGTGGAAATCACTCCGGGACCCCAAAACATTTAGTAATAATCTACGAAACGGGCCAGAATCAGCCAAAGTTGTGAGTGTTAATGAGCGACACGTAAACGCACCCCGGGATTCGTTAATCGTGGAAATCACTCCGGGACACCAAAACAGTGAGTAATATTCCATGAAACGGGCCAGAATCGACCAAAACTGTGAGTGTTGATGACCGACACGTAAACGCACCCCGGGAG
>NW_021207204.1:157350-158150 GCF_002162155.2 Triticum dicoccoides
GGAAATCACTCCGGGACCCCAAAACAGTGAGTAAGAGTCCATGAAACGGGCCAGAATCGGCCAAAACTGAGAGTGCTGATGACCGACACGTAAACGCACCCCGGGGTTCGTTAATCATGGAAATCACTCCGGGACCCTAAAACATTGAGTAATAGTCCACGAAATGGGCCAGAATCGGCCAAAACTGTGCGTGTTGATGAACGACATGTAAACGCACCCCCAGGGTTCGTGAATCATGGAAATCACTACGAGACCCCAAAACCGTGAGTAATGGTCCATGAAACAGGCCACAACCGGCCAAAACTGTGATTGTTGACGACCAACACATAAGCACACCTTGGGGTTCGACAACCATGGAAATCGCTTTGGGACCACAAAAACGGTGAGTAATAGTCCACGAAACGGGTCAGAATCGACAAAAACCGCGAATGTTAATGACCGACACGTAAGCGCACCTTGGGGTTCATTAATCGTGGAAATCACTCCGGGACACCAAAACATTTAGTAATAATCTATGAAACGGGCCAGAATCAGCCAAAGTTGTGAGTGTTAATGAGCGACACGTAAACGCACCCCGGGATTCGTTAATCGTGGAAATCACTCCGGGACACCAAAACAGTGAGTAATATTCCATGAAACGGGCCAGAATCGACCAAAACTGTGAGTGTTGATGACCGACACGTAAATGCACCCCGGGAGTCGTTAATCGTGGAAATCACTCCGAGACCCCAAAAAGTGAGTAATATTCCAGGAAACTGGCCAGAATCGGCCAAAACTGTGAGTGTTGATAACCGACACGT
>NW_021207204.1:158160-159362 GCF_002162155.2 Triticum dicoccoides
AAATCTACTTGGGACCTCAAAACGGTAAGTTAATAGTCCATGAAACGGGTCAGTATCGACAAAAACCGCAAGTGTTGATGACCGACACGTAAACATACCCCGAGGTTCGTTAATCGTGGAAATCACTCCGGGATCCCAGAACAGTAAATAATAGTCCATGAAACGGGCCAGAATCGGCCAAAACTTTGAGTGTTGATGACCGACACGTAAACGCACCTCGGGGTTTGTTAATCATGGAAATCACTCCGGGACCCTAAAACATTGAGTAATAGTCCATGAAATGGGCCAGAATCGGCCAAAACTGTGCGTGTTGATGAACGACATGTAAACGCACCCCCACGGTTCTTGAATCATGCAAATCACTACGAGACCCCAAAACCGTGAGTAATGGTCCATGAAACAGGCCACAACCGGCCAAAACTGTGAGTGTTGATGACCGACATGTAAACGCACCCCAGGGTTCGTCAATCGTGGAAATCACTTCGGGACCCCAAAACAGAGTAATAGTCCTAGAAATAGGCCAGCATCGGCCCAAACTGCGAGTCTTGACGACCAACACGTAAGCACATCTTGGGGTTTGACAACCACCGAAATCGTTCGGTACACCAAAGCATTGAGTAATAGTCCACGAAACGGGTCAGAATCGACAAAAACCGCAAGTGTTGATGACCAACAGGTAAACGCACCCCAGGGTTCGTTAATCGTGGAAATCACTCCGGGACCCCAAAACAGTGTGTATAGTCCATGAAAAGGGCCAGAATCGGCCAAAACTGTGAGTGTTGATGACTGACACGTAAACGCACCCCAGGGTTCATCAATCATGGAAATCAGTTTGGTACCCCAAAACAGAATTATAGTCCAAGAAACAGGCCAGAATCGGCCCAAACTGTGATTGTTGACGACCAACACATAAGAACACCTTGGGGTTCGACAACCATGGAAATCGCTTTGGGACCACAAAATGGTGAGCAATAGTCCATGAAACGGGTCAGAATCGACATAAACCGCGAGTGTTGATGACCGACACATAAACGCACCCCGGGGTTCGTTAATCGTGGAAATCAGTCCGGGACCCCAAAACAGTGAGTAATATTCCACGAAACGGGCCAGAATCGGCCAAAACTGTGAGTGTTGATGACCAACACGTAAACGCACCCCATGGTTCGTTAATCGTGGAAATCACTCCGGGACCCCAAAATATT
>NW_021207204.1:159372-161476 GCF_002162155.2 Triticum dicoccoides
CAGAATTGGCCAAAAATGTGAGTGTTGATGACCAACACGTAAGCACAACTTGGGGTTCGACAACCATTGAAATCGCTTTGGGACCACAAAACGGTGAGTAATAGTCCACGAAACGGGTCAGAATCGACAAAAACCGCGAGTGTTAACGACTGACACGTAAACGCACCTCAGGGTTCGTTAATCGAGGAAATTAGTCCAGGACCCCAAAAGATTTAGTAATAATCTACGAAACGGGCCAGAATTGGCCAAAGTTGTGAGTGTTAATGAGCGACACGTAAACGCACCCCGGGATTCATTAATCGGGGAAATCACTCAGGGATACCAAAACAGTGAGTAATATTCCATGAAATGGGCCAGAATTGACCAAAACTGTGAGTGTTGATGACCGACACGTAAACGCACCCAGGGAATCGTTAATCGTGGAAATCACTCCAGGACCCCAAAAAGTGAGTAATATTCCACGAAACAAGCCAGAATTGGCCAAAACTGTGAGTGTTGATAACCAACACGTAAATGCACCCCGGGGTTTGTTAATTGTTGAAATCATTCCGGGACCCCAAAACAGTGAGTAATGGTCCATGAAACGGGCCACAATCGGCCAAAACTGTGAGTGTTGATGACTGACATGTAAACACGGCCCAGGTTAGGTCAATCGTTGAAATCACTTCGGGACCCCAAAACAGAGTAATAGTCCAAGAAACGGGCCAGAATCGGCCCAAACTGCGAGTCTTGAAGGCCAACACGTAAGCACACCTTGGGGATCGATAACCATGGAAATCAATTTGGGACCACAAAACGGTGAGTAATAGTCCATGAAACGGGTGAGAATCGACAAAAAACGCAAGTGTTGATGACCGACACGTAAACACAGCCCGAGGTTCGTTAATCGTGGAAATCACTCCAGGACCCGAATATTGTGAGTAATAGTCCATGAAACGGGCCAAAATCGGCTAAAATTATGAGTGTTGATGACCGACACGTAAACACACCCCGGGGTTCCTTAATCGTGGAAATCACTCCGGGACCCCAAAACATTGAGTAATAGTCCACGAAACGGGCCGGAATTGGCCAAAACTGTGAGTGTTGATGACCGACACGTAAACGCACCCCGGGGTTCGTTAATCGTGGAAATCACTCCGAGACCCCAAAACATTGAGTAAGTCCACGAAATGGGCCAGAATCGGCCAAAACCGTGAGTATAAATGAGCGACACGTAATCACACCCCATGGTTCGTTAATCGTGGAAATCACTGCGTGACCCTAAAACAGTGAGTAATATTCCACGAAACGGGCCAGAATCGGCCGAAAATGTGAGTGTTGATGACCAACACGTAAGCACAACTTGGGGTTCGACAACCATTGAAATCGCTTTGGGATCACAAAACGGTGAGTAATAGTCCACGAAACGGGTCAGAATCGACAAAAACCGCGAGTGTTAATGACGGACACGTAAGCGCACCTCGGGGTTCGTTAATCGTGGAAATCACTCCGGGACACAAAAACATTTAGTAATAATCTACGAAACGGGCCAGAGTCAGCCAAAGCTGTGAGTGTTAATGAGCGACACGTAAACGCACCCCGGTATTCGTTAATCGTGGAAATCACTCCGGGACACCAAAACAGTGAGTAATATTCCATGAAACGGGCCAGAATCGACCAAAACTGTGAGTGGTTGATGACCGACACGTAAACGCACCCCGGGAATCGTTAATCATGGAAATCACTCCGGGACCCCCAAAAGTGAGTAATATTCCAAGAAACAGGCCAGAATCGGCCAAACTGTGAGTGTTGATAACCGACACGCAAACGCACCCCGGGGTTCGTTAATTGTTGAAATCACTCCGGGATCCCAAAACAGTGAGTAATGGTCCATGAAACGGGCCACAATCGGCCAAAACTGTGAGTGTTGATGACCGACTTGTAAACGCACCCCAGGTTTCGTCAATCGTGGAAATCACTTCAGGACCCCAAAACAGAGTAATAGTCCAAGAAACGGGCCAGAATCGGCCCCAACTGCGAGTCTTGACGACCAACAACTAAGCACACCTTGGGGTTCGACAACCATGGAAATCTATTTGGGACCTCAAAACGGTGAGTTAATAGA
>NW_021207204.1:161486-168201 GCF_002162155.2 Triticum dicoccoides
TAAACGCACCCCCACGGTTCTTGAATCATGCAAATCACTACGAGACCCCAAAACCGTGAGTAATGGTCCATGAAACAGGCCACAACCGGCCAAAACTGTGAGTGTTGATGACCGACATGTAAACGCACCCCAGGGTTCGTCAATCGTGGAAATCACTTCGGGACCCCAAAACAGAGTAATAGTCCTAGAAACAGGCCAGCATCGGCCCAAACTGCGAGTCTTGACGACCAACACGTAAGCACATCTTGGGGTTTGACAACCACCGAAATCGTTCGGTACACCAAAGCATTGAGTAATAGTCCACGAAACGGGTCAGAATCGACAAAAACCGCAAGTGTTGATGACCAACAGGTAAACACACCCCAGGGTTCGTTAATCGTGGAAATCACTCCGGGACCCCAAAACAGTGTGTATAGTCCATGAAACGGGCCAGAATCGGCCAAAACTGTGAGTGTTGATGACCGACACGTAAACGCACCCCAGGGTTCATCAATCATGGAAATCAGTTTGGTACCCCAAAACAGAATTATAGTCCAAGAAACAGGCCAGAATCGGCCCAAACTGTGATTGTTGACGACCAACACATAAGAACACCTTGGGGTTCGACAACCATGGAAATAGCTTTGGGACCACAAAATGGTGAGCAATAGTCCATGAAACGGGTCAGAATCGACATAAACCGCGAATGTTGATGACCGACACATAAACGCACCCCGGGGTTCGTTAATCGTGGAAATCAGTCCGGGACCCCAAAACAGTGAGTAATATTCCACGAAACGGGCCAGAATCGGCCAAAACTGTGAGTGTTGATGACCAACACGTAAACGCACCCCATGGTTCGTTAATCGTGGAAATCACTCCGGGACCCCAAAATATTGAGTAATAGTCCACGA
The DNA here is from genome assembly GCF_002162155.2 of Triticum dicoccoides. Lineage (NCBI taxonomy): Eukaryota > Viridiplantae > Streptophyta > Magnoliopsida > Poales > Poaceae > Triticum > Triticum dicoccoides. Next base: position 162,380 of record NW_021207204.1, read on the forward strand.
AACGAGCCAGAATCGGCCAAAACTGTGAGTGTCAATGAGCGACACATAAACGCACCCCGGGGTTCATTAATCGTGGAAATCGCTCCGGGACCACAAAACTGTGAGTAATTCCATGAAACGGGCTAGAATCGGCCAAAACTGTGAGTGTTGATGACCAACACGTAAGCACATCTTGGGGTTCGATAACCATTGAAATCGCTTTGGGACCACAAAACGGTGAGTAATACTCCATGAAATGGGTCAGAATCGACAAAAACCGCAAGTGTTGATGACCGACACTTAAACGCACTCCGGGGTTTGTTAATCATGGAAATCACTCCGGGAGCCCAAAACAGTGAGCAATAGTCCATGAAACGGGCCAGAATCGGGCAAAGCTATGAGTGTTGATGACCGACACATAAACGAACCCCGGGGTTCGTTAATCATGGAAATCACTCCGGGACCCCAAAACAGTGAGTAACATTCCACGAAACACGCCAGAATCGGGCAAAACTGTTAGTGTGGATGACCGACACGTAAAAGCACCCCGGGGTTCGTTAATCATGGAAATCACTCCGGGACCTCAAAACATTGAGTAATAGTCCACGAAACGAGCCAGAATCAGCCAAAACTGTGAGTATAAATGAGCGACACGTAATCGCACCCCGGGGTTCGTTAATCATGGAAATCACTGCGGGACCCTAAAACAGTGAGTAATATTCCACGAAACGGGCCAGAATTGGCCAAAAATGTGAGTGTTGATGACCAACACGTAAGCACAACTTGGGGTTCGACAACCATTGAAATCGCTTTGGGACCACAAAACGGTGAGTAATAGTCCACGAAACGGGTCAGAATCGACAAAAACCGCGAGTGTTAACGACTGACACGTAAACGCACCTCAGGGTTCGTTAATCGAGGAAATCAGTCCAGGACCCCAAAAGATTTAGTAATAATCTACGAAACGGGCCAGAATTGGCCAAAGTTGTGAGTGTTAATGAGCGACACGTAAACGCACCCCGGGATTCATTAATCGTGGAAATCACTCAGGGATACCAAAACAGTGAGTAATATTCCATGAAATGGGCCAGAATTGACCAAAACTGTGAGTGTTGATGACCGACACGTAAACGCACCCAGGGAATCGTTAATCGTGGAAATCACTCCAGGACCCCAAAAAGTGAGTAATATTCCACGAAACAAGCCAGAATCGGCCAAAACTGTGAGTGTTGATAACCAACACGTAAATGCACCCCGGGGTTTGTTAATTGTTGAAATCATTCCGGGACCCCAAAACAGTGAGTAATGGTCCATGAAACGGGCCACAATCGGCCAAAACTGTGAGTGTTGATGACTGACATGTAAACACGGCCCAGGTTAGGTCAATCGTTGAAATCACTTCGGGACCCCAAAACAGAGTAATAGTCCAAGAAACGGGCCAGAATCGGCCCAAACTGCGAGTCTTGAAGGCCAACACGTAAGCACACCTTGGGGATCGACAACCATGGAAATCAATTTGGGACCACAAAACGGTGAGTAATAGTCCATGAAACGGGTGAGAATCGACAAAAAACGCAAGTGTTGATGACCGACACGTAAACACAGCCCGAGGTTCGTTAATCGTGGAAATCACTCCAGGACCCGAATATGGTGAGTAATAGTCCATGAAACGGGCCAAAATCGGCTAAAATTATGAGTGTTGATGACCGACACGTAAACACACCCCGGGGTTCCTTAATCGTGGAAATCACTCCGGGACCCCAAAACATTGAGTAATAGTCCACGAAACGGGCCGAAATTGGCCAAAACTGTGAATGTTGATGACCGACACGTAAACGCACCCCGGGGTTCGTTAATCGTGGAAATCACTCCGAGACCCCAAAACATTGAGTAAGTCCACGAAATGGGCCAGAATCGGCCAAAACCGTGAGTATAAATGAGCGACACGTAATCGCACCCCATGGTTCGTTAATCGTGGAAATCACTGCGTGACCCTAAAACAGTGAGTAATATTCCACGAAACGGGCCAGAATCGGCCGAAAATGTGAGTGTTGATGACCAACACGTAAGCACAACTTGGGGTTCGACAACCATTGAAATCGCTTTGGGATCACAAAACAGTGAGTAATAGTCCACGAAAAGGGTCAGAATCGACAAAAACCGCGAGTGTTAATGACCGACACGTAAGCGCACCTCGGGGTTCGTTAATCTTGGAAATCACTCCGGGACACCAAAACATTTAGTAATAATCTACGAAACGGGCCAGAGTCAGCCAAAGCTGTGAGTGTTAATGAGCGACACGTAAACGCACCCCGGTATTCGTTAATCATGGAAATCACTCCGGGACACCAAAACAGTGAGTAATATTCCATGAAACGGGCCAGAATCGACCAAAACTGTGAGTGGTTGATGACCGACACGTAAACGCACCCCGGGAATCGTTAATCGTGGAAATCACTCCGGGACCCCCAAAAGTGAGTAATATTCCAGGAAACAGGCCAGAATCGGCCAAACTGTGAGTGTTGATAACCGACACGCAAACGCACCCCGGGGTTCGTTAATTGTTGAAATCACTCCGGGATCCCAAAACAGTGAGTAATGGTCCATGAAACGGGCCACAATCGGCCAAAACTGTGAGTGTTGATGACCGACATGTAAACGCACCCCAGGTTTCGTCAATCGTGGAAATCACTTCAGGACCCCAAAACAGAGTAATAGTCCAAGAAACGGGCCAGAATCGGCCCCAACTGCGAGTCTTGACGACCAACAACTAAGCACACCTTGGGGTTCGACAACCATGGAAATCTTTTTGGGACCTCAAAACGGTGAGTTAATAGTCCATGAAACGGGTGAGTATCGACAAAAACCGCAAGTGTTGATGACCGACACGTAAACGTACCCCGAGGTTCATTAACCGTAGAAATCACTCTGGGACCCCAAAATAGTGAGTAATAGTCCATGAAACGGGCTAGAATCGGCCAAAACTATGAGTGTTGATGACCGACACGTAAACGCACCCCGTGGTTCGTTAATCATGGAAATCACTCCGGGACCCTAAAACATTGAGTAATTGTCCACGAAATGGGCCAGAATCGGCCAAAACTGTGCGTGTTGATGAACGACATGTAAACGCACCCCCAAGGTTCGTGAATCATGGAAATCACTACGAGACCCCAAAATCGTGAGTAATGGTCCATGAAATGGGCCACAACCGGCCAAAACTGTGATTGTGGACGACCAACACATAAGCACACCTTGGGGTTCGACAACCATGGAAATCGCTTTGGGACCACAAATTGGTGAGCAATAGTCCATGAAACGGGTCAGAATCGACAAAAACCGCGAGTGTTGATGACCGACATGTAAACGCACCGCGGGGTTCGTTAATCGTGGAAATCAATCCGGGTCCCCAAAACAGTGAGTAATATTCCATGAAACGGGCCAGAATCGGCCAAAACCGCGAGTGTTGATGACCGACACGTAAACGCACCCCGTTGTTCGTTAATCGTGGAAATCACTCTGGGACTCGAAAACAGTGAGTAATATTCCACGAAACAGGCCAGAATCAGTCAAAATCATGAGTGTTGATGACCGACATGTAAACGCTCCCCGGGGTTCGTTAATCGTGGAAATCACTCCGGGACCCCAAAACAGTGAGTAATAGTCCATGAAACGGGCCAGAATCGGCCAAAACTAGGAGTGTTGATGAGCGACACATAAATGCACCCTGGGGTTCATTAATCGGGGAAATCACTCCGGGACCCCATAACAGTGAGTAATGGTCCACGAAACGGGCCACAATTTGCCAAAACTGTGAGTGTTGATGACCGACACGTAAACGCGCCCCAGGTTTCGTCAATCGTGGAAATCACTTCGGGACCCCAAATCAGAGTAATAGTCCAAGAAACGGGCCAGAATTGGCCCAGACTGCGAGTCTTGACGACCAACACGTAAGCACATCTTGGGGTTCGACAACCATAGAAATCGCTTTGGGACCACAAAATGGTGAGTAATAGTCCATGAAACGGGTCAGAATCGACAAAAACCACAAGTGTTGATGACCGACACGTTAATGCATCCCGGGGTTCGTTAATCATGGAAATCACTCCGGGACCCCAAAACAGTAAGTAATAGTCCATGAAATGGGCAAGAATCGGCCAAAACTATGACCGTTGATGACCGACACCTAAATGCACCCTGTGGTTTGTTAATCATGGAAATCACTCCGGGACCCCAAAACAGTGAGTAATATTCCATGAAACGGGCCAGAACCGGCCAAAACTGTGAGTGTTGATGACCAACACGTAAGCACAACTTGGGGTTCGACAACCATTGAAATCGCTTTGGGACCACAAAACTGTGAGTAATAGTCCATGAAACGGGTGAGAATCGACAAAACCGCGAGTGTTGATGACTGACACATAAACGCACCCCGAGGTTCGTTAATCGTGGAAATCACTTGGGACCCCAAAACATTGAGTAATAGTCCATGAAACGGGCCAGAATCGACCAAAACTATGAGTGTTGATAACCGACACGTAAACGCACCCCGGGGTTCGTTAATCGTGGAAATCACTATCGGACCCCAAAACAGTGAGTAATATTCTACGAAACAGGTCAGAATCGGCCAAAACTGTGAGTGTTGATGACCGACATGTAAACGCCCCCCGGGGTTCGATAATCATGGAAATCACTCCGGGACCCCAAAATAGTGAGTAATAGTCCATGAAACGGGCCAGAATCGGCCAAAACTAGGAGTGTTGATGAGCGACACGTAAACGCACCCCGGGGTTCATTAATCATGGAAATCACTCCGGGACCCCAAAACAGTGAGTAATGGTCCACGGAACGGGCCACAATTGGCCAAAACTGTGAGTGTTGATGACCGACACGTAAACGCGCAAACGGGCCAGAATCGACAAAAACCACAAGTGTTGATGACCGACACGTAAATGCACCTCGGGGTTCGTTAATCATGGAAATCACTCCGGGACCCCAAAACAGTAAGTAATAGTCCATGAAACGGGCAAGAATCGGCCAAAACTATGACTGTTGATCACCGACACGTAAATGCACCCCGGGGTTCGTTAATCGTGGAAATCACTCCGGGACCCCAAAAGAGTGAGTAATGGTCCATTGAACGGGCCACAATTGGCCAAAACTGTGAGTGTTGATGACCGACACGTAAACGCGCCCCAGGTTTCATCAATCGTGGAAATCACTTTGGGACCCCAAAACAGAGTAATAGTCCAAGAAACGGGCCAGAATCGGCAAAGACTGTGAATCATGACGACCAACACGTAAGCACATCTTGGGGTTCGACAACCATAGAAATCGCTTTGGGACCACAAAATGGTGAGTAATAGTCCATGAAACGGGCCAGAATCGACAAAAACCACAAGTGTTGATGACCGACACGTAAATGCACCTCAAGGTTCGTTAATCATGGAAATCACTTCGGGACCCCAAAACAGTAAGTAATAGTCCATGAAACGGGCAAGAATCGGCCAAAACTATGACTGTTGATGACCGACACGTAAATGCACCCCGGGGTTCGTTAATCGTGGAAATCACTCCAGGACCCCAAAACAGTGAGTGTTGATGACCGACAAGTAAACGCACCCCGGAGTTCCTTAATCATGGAAATCACTCCGGGACCCCAAAACATTGAGTAATAGTCCATGAAATGGGCCAGAATCGGCCAAAACTTTGAGTGTTGCTGACCGACATGTAATACCACCCCAGGGTTCGTTAATCGTGGAAATCACTCCGGGACCCCAAAACATTGAGTAATATTCCATGAAACGGCCCAGATCGGCCAAAACTGTGAGTGTTGATGAGCG
>NW_021207204.1:168307-169681 GCF_002162155.2 Triticum dicoccoides
ATGGAAATCACTCCAGGACCCCAAAACAGTGAGTAATATTCCACGAAACAGGCCAGAATCGGCCAAAACTGTGAGTGTTGATGACCGACATGTAAACGCACCACGGGGTTCGTTAATCGTCGAAATCACTCCGGGACCCCAAAATAGTGAGTAATAGTCCTTGAAACGGGCCAGAATCGGCCAAAACTAGGAGTGTTGATGAGCGACACGTAAACGCACGCCGGGGTTCATTAATCGTGGAAATCACTCCGGGACCCCAAAACAGTGTGTAATGGTCCATGGAACGGGCCACAATTGGCCAAAACTGTGAGTGTTGATTACCGACACGTAAATGCGCCCCAGGTTTCATCAATCGTGGAAATCACTTCGGGACCCCAAAACAGAGTAATAGTCCAAGAAACGGGCCAGAATCGGCACAAACTGCGAGTCATGACGACCAACACGTAAGCACTCCTTGGGGTTCGACAACCATGGAAATCGCTTTGGGACCACAAAATGGTGAGTAATAGTCCATAAAACGGGCCAGAATCGACAAAAACCACAAGTGTTGATGACCGACACGTAAATGCACCTCGGGGTTCGTTAATCATGGAAATCACTCCGGGACCCCAAAACAGTAAGTAATAGTCCATGAAACGGGCCAGAACCGGCGAAAATTGTGAGTGTTGATGACCGACACGTAAACGCACCCCGGGGTTTGTTAATCGTGGAAATCACTCCAGGACCACAAAAGAGTGAGTAATGGTCCATGGAACGGGCCACAATTGGCCAAAACTGTGAGTGTTGATGACCGACACGTAAACGCGCTCCAGGATTCATCAATCGTTGAAATCACTTTGGGACCCCAAAACAGAGTAATAGTCCAAGAAACAGGCCAGAATCGGCAAAGACTGCGAGTCATGACGACCAACACGTAAGCACATCTTGGGGTTCGACAACCATAGAAATCGCTTTGGGACCACAAAATGGTGAGTAATAGTCCATGAAACGGGCCAGAATCGACAAAAACCACAAGTGTTGATGACCGACACGTAAATGCACCTCAAGGTTCGTTAATCATGGAAATCACTCCGGGACCCCAAAACAATAAGTAATAGTCCATGAAACGGGCAAGAATCGGCCAAAATTATGACTGTTGATGACCGACACGTAAATGCACCCCGGGGTTCGTTAATCGTGGAAATCACTCTAGGACCCCAAAACAGTGAGTGTTGATGACCGACAAGTAAACGCACCCCGGAGTTCCTTAATCATGGAAATCACTCCGGGACCCCAAAACATTGAGTAATGGTCCATGAAATGGGCCAGAATCGGCCAAAACTTTGAGTGTTGCTGACCGACATGTAATACCACCCCAGGGTTCGTTAATCGTGG
>NW_021207204.1:170092-174963 GCF_002162155.2 Triticum dicoccoides
TAATATTCCACGAAAAAGGCCAGAATCGGCCAAAACTGTGAGTGTTGATGACCGACATGTAAACGCTCCACGGGGTTTGTTAATCGTCGAAATCACTCTGGGACCCCAAAATAGTGAGCAATAGTCCTTGAAACGGGCCAGAATCGGCCAAAACAAGGAGTGTTGATGAGCGACACGTAAACGCACGCCGGGGTTCATTAATCGTGGAAATCACTCCGGGACCCCAAAACAGTGAGTAATGGTCCATGGAACGGGCCACAATTGGCCAAAACTGTGAGTGTTGATTACCGACACGTAAACGCGCCCCAGGTTTCATCAATCGTGGAAATCACTTCGGGACCCCAAAACAGAGTAATAGTCCAAGAAACGGGCCAGAATCGGCACAAACTGCGAGTCATGACGACCAACACGTAAGCACTCCTTGGGGTTCGACAACCATGGAAATCGCTTTGGGACCACAAAATGGTGAGTAATAGTCCATAAAACGGGCCAGAATCGATAAAAAACCACAAGTGTTGATGACCGACACGTAAATGCACCCCGGGGTTCGTTAATCATGGAAATCACTCCGGGACCCCAAAACAGTAAGTAATAGTCCACGAAGCGGGCCAGAACCGGCGAAAATTGTGAGTGTTGATGACCGACACGTAAACGCACCCCGGGGTTTGTTAATCATGGAAATCACTCCAGGACCACAAAACAATGAGTCATATTCCTCGAAACGGGCCAGAATCGGCCAAAACTGTGAGTGTTGATAACCGACACGTAAACGCACCCCGGGGTTCATTAATAGTGGAAATCTCTCCGGGACCCCAAAACATTGAGTAATAGTCCATGAAACGGGCCAGAATTGGCCAAAACTGTGAGTGTAAATGCGCGACACGTAAATGCACCCCGGGGTTCGTTAATCGTGGAAATCACTTCGGGTCCCCAAAACAGTGAGTAATTCCACGAAACGGGCCAGAATCGGCCAAAACTGTGAGTGTTGATGACCAACACGTGAGCACACCTTGGGGTTCGACAACCATTGAAATCGCTTTGGGACCACAAAACGGTGAGTAATAGTCTATGAAACAGGTCAGAATCGACAAAAACCGCAAGTGTTGATGACCGACACGTAAACGCACCCCGGGGTTCATTAATCATGGAAATCACTCTGGACCCCATAATAGTGAGTAATAGTCCATGAAACGGGCCAGAATCGGCCCAAACTATGAGTGTTGATGAATGACACATAAACGCACCCCGGGGTTCGTTAATCATGGAAATCACTCCGGGACCCCAAAACATTAGGTAATAGTCCACTAAAAGGGCCAGAATCGGCCAAAACTGTGAGTGTTGATGACGAACATGTAAACGCACCCCAGGGTTCGTTAATTGTGGAAATCACTCCGAGACCCCAACAAAATGAGTAATATTCCATGAAACGGCCCAGAATCGGCCAAAACTGTGAGTGTTGATGACCGACACGTAAATGCACCCCGGGGTTCGGTAATCATGGAAATCACAACGGGACCCCAAAACAGTGAGTGTTGATGACCGACATGTTAACGCACCCCATGGTTCGTCAATCGTGGAAATCACTTCGAAACCCCGGAATAGAGTAATAGTCCAAGAAACGGGCCAGGATCGGCCAAAACTGCGAGTCTTGACGACCAACACGTAAGCACATCTTGGGGTTTGACAACCATGGAAATCTTTTGGGATCATAAAACGTTGAGTAATAGTCCATGAAACGGGTCAGAAACGACAAAAACCGTGAGTGTTGATGACCAACACGTAAACGCACCCCAGGGTTCGTTAATCATGGAAATCACTCTGGGAGCCCAAAGCATTGAGTGATAGTCTACGAAACGGGCCAGGATCGGCCAAAACTTGAGTGTTGATGACCGACACGTAAACGCACCATAGGGTTCGTTAATCATGGAAATTACTCCGGGACCCCAAAACAGTGAGTAACATTCCAAGAAACATGACAGAATCGGGCAAAACTGTTAGTGTGGAGGACCTACACGTAAATGCACCCCGGGGTTTGTTAATCGTGGAAATCACTCTGGGACGCCAAAACAGTGAGTAATAGTCCATGAAACAGGCCAGAATCGGCCAAAACTGTGAGTGTTGATGAGAGACACATAAACGCACCCCACGGTTCATTAATTGTGGAAATCGCTACGGGACCCCACAACACTGAGTAATGGTCCACAAATCAGGCCAGAATCGGCCCAAACTTTGAGTCTTGACGATCAACACATAAGCACACCTTGAGGTTCGACAACCATGGAAGTCGCTTTGGGACCACAAAACGGTGAGCAATAGTCCATGAAACGGGTCAGAATCGACAAAAACCGCGAGCGTTGATGACCGACATGTAAACTCACCCCGGGGTTCGTTAATCATGGAAATCACACCGGGACCCCAAAACAGTGAGTAATATTCCACGAAACGGGCCAGAATCGGCCAAAACTTTGAGTGTTGATGACCGACACGTAAACGCACCCCTGGGTTCGTTAATCGTGGAAATCACTCCGGGATACCAAAACATTGAGTAATGGTCCATGAAACGGGCCAGAATCGGCCAAAATGGTGAGTGTTGATGAGCGACACCTAAACGTACCCCAGGGTTCGTTAATCGTGAAAATCACTACGGGACCCCAAAACAGTGAGTAATGGTCCACGAAATGGGCCACAATCGGCCAAAACTGTGAGTGTTGATGACCGACACGTAAACGCACCCCAGGGTTCGTCAATCATGGAAATCACATTGGGACCCCAAACAGAATAATAGCCCAAGAAGCAGGCCAGAATCGGCCCAAACTGTGAGTCTTGACGATCAACACATAAGAACACCTTGGGGTTCGACAAACATGGAAATCGCTTTGGGACCACAAAACGATGAGCAATAGTCCATGAAACGGGTCAGAATCGACAAAAACCGCGTGTGTTGATGACCGACACGTAAACTCACGCCGGGGTTCGTTAATCGTGGAAATCACTCCGGGACACCAAAACATTGAGTAATAGTCCACGAAACAGGCCAGAATCGGCGAAAAATGTGAGTGTTCATGACCGACACGTAAATGCACCACGGGGTTCGCTAATCGTGGAAATCACTCCGGGACCCCAGAACAGTGAGTAATATTCCACGAAATGGCTCGGCCAAAACTTTGAGTGTTGATGACCAACATGTAAACGCACCCCGGGTTTCGTTAATCATGGAAATCACTCCGGGACCCCAAAACATTGAGTAATAGTCCAAGAAACGGGCCAGAATCGGCCAAAACAGTGAGTATAAATGAGCAACACGTAAACGCATCCCGGGGTTCGTTAATCATGGAAATCACTCTGGGACCCCAAAAAAGTGAGTAATATTCCACGAAACGGGCCAGAACCGGCCAAAACTGTGAGTGTTGATGACCAACACGTAAGCACATATTGGGGTTCGACAACCATTAAAATCGCTTTGGGACCACAAAACGGTGAGTAATAGTCCATGAAACGTGTCAGAATCGACAAAAACCGCGAATGTTAATGACCGACACGTAAACGCACCCCGTGGTTCGTTAATCATGGAAATCTCTCCGGGACCCCAAAACATTGAGTAATAGTGCATGAAACGGGCCAGAATCGGTCAAAACTGTGAGTGTTAATGAGCGATACGTAAATGCACCCCGGGGTTCGTTAATCGTGGAAATCACTCTGGGACCCCAAAACAGTGAGTAATAGTCCAAGAAACGGGCCAGAATCGGCCCAAACTGCGAGTCTTGACGACCAACATGTAAGCACATCTTGTGGTTTGACAACCATGGAAATCGCTTGGGACCACAAAACATTGGGCAATAGTCCATTAAACGGGTCAGAAATGACAAAAACCGCGAGTGTTGATGTCCAACATGTAAACGCACCCCAGTGTTCGTCAGTCATGGAAATCACTCCGAGATCCCAAAACATTGAGTAATACTACGAAACGGGCCAGGAGCCGCCAAAACTTGAGTGTTGATGACCGACACGTAAACGCACCATAGGGCTCGTTAATCATGGAAATTACTCCGGGACCCCAAAACAGTGAGTAACATTCCACGAAACGCGCCAGAATCGGGCAAAAGTGTTAGTGTGGATGACCGACATGTAAACAAAGCCCGGGGTTTGTTAATCGTGGAAATCACTCCGGGACCCCAAAACAGTGAGTAATAGTCCATGAAACGGGCCAGAATCGGCCAAAACGGTGAGTGTTGATAAGCGACACGTAAACGTACCCCAGGGTTCGTTAATCGTGGAAATCACTACGGGACCCCAAAACAGTGAGTAATGGTCCACGAAATGGGCCACAATCGGCCAAAACTGTGAGTGTTGATGACCGACACGTAAACGCACCCCAGGGTTCGTCAATCATGGAAATCACATTGGGACCCCAAACAGAATAATAGCCCAAGAAGCAGGCCAGAATCGGCCCAAACTGTGAGTCTTGACGATCAACACATAAGAACACCTTGGGGTTCGACAAACATGGAAATCGCTTTGGGACCACAAAACGATGAGCAATAGTCCATGAAACGGGTCAGAATCGACAAAAACCGCGTGTGTTGATGACCGACACGTAAACTCACCCCGGGGTTCGTTAATCGTGGAAATCACTCCGGGACACCAAAACATTGAGTAATAGTCCACGAAACAGGCCAGAATCGGCCAAAAATGTGAGTGTTCATGACCGACACGTAAATGCACCATGGGGTTCGCTAATCGTGGAAATCACTCCGGGACCCCAGAACAGTGAGTAATATTCCACGAAACGGCTCGGCCAAAACTTTGAGTGTTGATGACCAACATGTAAACGCACCCCGGGTTTCGTTAATCATGGAAATCACTCCGGGACA
>NW_021207204.1:175646-176822 GCF_002162155.2 Triticum dicoccoides
TCCATGAAATGTGTCAGAATCGACAAAAACCGCGAATGTTGATGACCGACACGTAAACGCACCCCGGGGTTCGTTAATCATGGAAATCTCTCCGGGACCCCAAAACATTGAGTAATAGTCCATGAAACGGGCCAGAATCGGTCAAAACTGTGAGTGTTAATGAGCGATACGTAAATGCACCCCGGGGTTCGTTAATCGTGGAAATCACTCTGGGACCCCAAAACAGTGAGTAATAGTCCAAGAAACGGACCAGAATCGGCCCAAACTGCGAGTCTTGACGACCAACATGTAAGGACATCTTGTGGTTTGACAACCATGGAAATCGTTTGGGACCACAAAACGTTGAGCAATAGTCCATTAAACGGGTCAGAAATGACAAAAACCGCGAGTGTTGATGTCCAACATGTAAACGCACCCCAGTGTTCGTCAATCATGGAAATCACTCCGAGATCCCAAAACATTGAGTAATACTACGAAACGGGCCAGGATCCGCCAAAACTTGACTGTTGATGACCGACACGTAAACGCACCATAGGGCTCGTTGATCATGGAAATTACTCCGGGACCCCAAAACAGTGAGTAATGGTCCACGAAATGGGCCACAATCGGCCAAAACTGTGAGTCTTGATGACCGACACGTAAACGCACCCCAGGGTTCGTCAATCATGGAAATCACATTGGGACCCCAAACAGAATAATAGCCCAAGAAGCAGGCCAGAATCGGCCCAAACTGTGAGTCTTGACGATCAACACATAAGAACATATTGGGGTTTGACAAACATGGAAATCGCTTTGGGACCACAAAACGGTGAGCAATAGTCCATGAAACGGGTCAGAATCGACAAAAACCGGGTGTGTTGATGACCGACACGTAAACTCACCCCGGGGTTCGTTAATCGTGGAAATCACTCCGGGACACCAAAACATTGAGTAATAGTCCACGAAACAGGCCAGAATCGGCCAAAAATGTGAGTGTTCATGACCGACACGTAAATGCACCACGGGGTTCGCTAATCGTGGAAATCACTCCGGGACCCCAGAACAGTGAGTAATATTCCACGAAACGGCTCGGCCAAAACTTTGAGTGTTGATGACCAACATGTAAATGCACCCCGGGTTTCGTTAATCATGGAAATCACTCCGGGACACCAAAACATTGAGTAATAGTCCACGAAA
>NW_021207204.1:176832-177370 GCF_002162155.2 Triticum dicoccoides
ACATGTAAATGCACCACGGGGTTCGCTAATCGTGGAAATCACTCCGGGACCCCAGAACAGTGAGTAATATTCCACGAAACGGCTCGGCCAAAACTTTGAGTGTTGATGACCAACATGTAAACGCACCCCGGGTTTCGTTAATCATGGAAATCACTCCGGGACCCCAAAACATTGAGTAATAGTCCACGAAACGGGCCAGAATCGGCCAAAACAGTGAGTATAAATGAGCAACATGTAAACGCATCCCGGGGTTCGTTAATCATGGAAATCACTCTGGGACCCCAAAAAAGTGAGTAATATTACACGAAACGGGCCAGAACCGGCCAAAACTGTGAGTGTTGATGACCAACACGTAAGCACATATTGGGGTTCGACAACCATTGAAATCGCTTTGGGACCACAAAACGGTGAGTAATAGTCCATGAAATGTGTCAGAATCGACAAAAACCGCGAATGTTGATGACCGACACGTAAACGCACCCCGGGGTTCGTTAATCATGGAAATCTCTCCGGGACCCCAAAACATTGAGTAATAGTC
>NW_021207204.1:177380-180003 GCF_002162155.2 Triticum dicoccoides
CGATACGTAAATGCACCCCGGGGTTCGTTAATCGTGGAAATCACTCTGGGACCCCAAAACAGTGAGTAATAGTCCAAGAAACGGACCAGAATCGGCCCAAACTGCGAGTCTTGACGACCAACATGTAAGGACATCTTGTGGTTTGACAACCATGGAAATCGTTTGGGACCACAAAACGTTGAGCAATAGTCCATTAAACGGGTCAGAAATGACAAAAACCGCGAGTGTTGATGTCCAACATGTAAACGCACCCCAGTGTTCGTCAATCATGGAAATCACTCCGAGATCCCAAAACATTGAGTAATACTACGAAACGGGCCAGGATCCGCCAAAACTTGACTGTTGATGACCGACACGTAAACGCACCATAGGGCTCGTTACTCATGGAAATTACTCCGGGACCCCAAAACAGTGAGTAATGGTCCACGAAATGGGCCACAATCGGCCAAAACTGTGAGTGTTGATGACCGACACGTAAACGCACCCCAGGGTTCGTCAATCATGGAAATCACATTGGGACCCCAAACAGAATAATAGCCCAAGAAGCAGGCCAGAATCGGCCCAAACTGTGAGTCTTGACGATCAACACATAAGAACATATTGGGGTTTGACAAACATGGAAATCGCTTTGGGACCACAAAACGGTGAGCAATAGTCCATGAAACGGGTCAGAATCGACAAAAACCGCGTGTGTTGATGACCGACACGTAAACTCACCCCGGGGTTCGTTAATCGTGGAAATCACTCTGGGACACCAAAACATTGAGTAATAGTCCACGAAACAGGCCAGAATCGGCCAAAAATGTGAGTGTTCATGACCGACACGTAAATGCACCACGGGGTTCGCTAATCGTGGAAATCACTCCGGGACCCCAGAACAGTGAGTAATATTCCACGAAACGGCTCGGCCAAAACTTTGAGTGTTGATGACCAACATGTAAACGCACCCCGGGTTTCGTTAATCATGGAAATCACTCCGGGACACCAAAACATTGAGTAATAGTCCACGAAACAGGCCAGAATCGGCGAAAAATGTGAGTGTTCGTGACCGACATGTAAATGCACCACGGGGTTCGCTAATCGTGGAAATCACTCCGGGACCCCAGAACAGTGAGTAATATTCCACGAAACGGCTCGGCCAAAACTTTGAGTGTTGATGACCAACATGTAAACGCACCCCGGGTTTCGTTAATCATGGAAATCACTCCGGGACCCCAAAACATTGAGTAATAGTCCACGAAACGGGCCAGAATCGGCCAAAACAGTGAGTATAAATGAGCAACATGTAAACGCATCCCGGGGTTCGTTAATCATGGAAATCACTCTGGGACCCCAAAAAAGTGAGTAATATTACACGAAACGGGCCAGAACCGGCCAAAACTGTGAGTGTTGATGACCAACACGTAAGCACATATTGGGGTTCGACAACCATTGAAATCGCTTTGGGACCACAAAACGGTGAGTAATAGTCCATGAAATGTGTCAGAATCGACAAAAACCGCGAATGTTGATGACCGACACGTAAACGCACCCCGGGGTTCGTTAATCATGGAAATCTCTCCGGGACCCCAAAACATTGAGTAATAGTCCATGAAACGGGCCAGAATCGGTCAAAACTGTGAGTGTTAATGAGCGATACGTAAATGCACCCCGGGGTTCGTTAATCGTGGAAATCACTCTGGGACCCCAAAACAGTGAGTAATAGTCCAAGAAACGGACCAGAATCGGCCCAAACTGCGAGTCTTGACGACCAACATGTAAGGACATCTTGTGGTTTGACAACCATGGAAATCGTTTGGGACCACAAAACGTTGAGCAATAGTCCATTAAACGGGTCAGAAATGACAAAAACCGCGAGTGTTGATGTCCAACATGTAAACGCACCCCAGTGTTCGTCAATCATGGAAATCACTCCGAGATCCCAAAACATTGAGTAATACTACGAAACGGGCCAGGATCCGCCAAAACTTGACTGTTGATGACCGACACGTAAACGCACCATAGGGCTCGTTGATCATGGAAATTACTCCGGGACCCCAAAACAGTGAGTAATGGTCCACGAAATGGGCCACAATCGGCCAAAACTGTGATTGTTGATGACCGACACGTAAACGCACCCCAGGGTTCGTCAATCATGGAAATCACATTGGGACCCCAAACAGAATAATAGCCCAAGAAGCAGGCCAGAATCGGCCCAAACTGTGAGTCTTTACGATCAACACATAAGAACATATTGGGGTTTGACAAACATGGAAATCGCTTTGGGACCACAAAACGGTGAGCAATAGTCCATGAAACGGGTCAGAATCGACAAAAACCGCGTGTGTTGATGACCGACACGTAAACTCACCCCGGGGTTCGTTAATCGTGGAAATCACTCCGGGACACCAAAACATTGAGTAATAGTCCACGAAACAGGCCAGAATCGGCCAAAAATGTGAGTGTTCATGACCGACACGTAAATCCACCACGGGGTTCGCTAATCGTGGAAATCACTCCGGGACCCCAGAACAGTGAGTAATATTCCACGAAACGGCTCGGCCAAAACTTTGAGTGTTGATGACCAACATGTAAACGCACCCCGGGTTTCGTTAATCATGGAAATCACTCCGGGACACCAAAA
>NW_021207204.1:180242-181163 GCF_002162155.2 Triticum dicoccoides
ACATGTAAATGCACCACGGGGTTCGCTAATCGTGGAAATCACTCCGGGACCCCAGAACAGTGAGTAATATTCCACGAAACGGCTCGGCCAAAACTTTGAGTGTTGATGACCAACATGTAAACGCACCCCGGGTTTCGTTAATCATGGAAATCACTCCGGGACCCCAAAACATTGAGTAATAGTCCACGAAACGGGCCAGAATCGGCCAAAACAGTGAGTATAAATGAGCAACATGTAAACGCATCCCGGGGTTCGTTAATCATGGAAATCACTCTGGGACCCCAAAAAAGTGAGTAATATTACACGAAACGGGCCAGAACCGGCCAAAACTGTGAGTGTTGATGACCAACACGTAAGCACATATTGGGGTTCGACAACCATTGAAATCGCTTTGGGACCACAAAACGGTGAGTAATACTCCATGAAATGTGTCAGAATCGACAAAAACCGCGAATGTTGATGACCGACACGTAAACGCACCCCGGGGTTCGTTAATCATGGAAATCTCTCCGGGACCCCAAAACATTGAGTAATAGTCCATGAAACGGGCCAGAATCGGTCAAAACTGTGAGTGTTAATGAGCGATACGTAAATGCACCCCGGGGTTCGTTAATCGTGGAAATCACTCTGGGACCCCAAAACAGTGAGTAATAGTCCAAGAAACGGACCAGAATCGGCCCAAACTGCGAGTCTTGACGACCAACATGTAAGGACATCTTGTGGTTTGACAACCATGGAAATCGTTTGGGACCACAAAACGTTGAGCAATAGTCCATTAAACGGGTCAGAAATGACAAAAACCGCGAGTGTTGATGTCCAACATGTAAACGCACCCCAGTGTTCGTCAATCATGGAAATCACTCCGAGATCCCAAAACATTGAGTAATACTACGAAACGGGCCAGGATCCGCCAAAACTTGA
>NW_021207204.1:182373-186333 GCF_002162155.2 Triticum dicoccoides
AATCATGGAAATCACATTGGGACCCCAAACAGAATAATAGCCCAAGAAGCAGGCCAGAATCGGCCCAAACTGTGAGTCCTGACGATCAACACATATGAACACCTTGGGGTTCAAAAAACATGTAAATCGCTTTGGGACCACAAAACGGTGAGCAATAGTCCATGAAACGGGTCAGAATCAACAAAAACCGCGAGTGTTGATGACCGACACGTAAACTCACCCCGGGGTTCGTTAATCATGGAAATCACTCCGGGACACCAAAACATTGAGTAATAGTCGACGAAACAGGCCAGAATCAGCCAAAAATGTGAGTGTTCATGA
Source organism: Triticum dicoccoides (assembly GCF_002162155.2). Classification (NCBI taxonomy): domain Eukaryota; kingdom Viridiplantae; phylum Streptophyta; class Magnoliopsida; order Poales; family Poaceae; genus Triticum; species Triticum dicoccoides. The sequence continues at coordinate 182,695 of NW_021207204.1, forward strand.
CCGACACGTAAACGCACCCCAGGGTTCGTTAATCGTGGAAATCACTCCGGGACCCCAGAACAATGAGTAATATTCCACGAAACGGCCCAGAATCGGCCAAAACTTTGAGTGTTGATGACCAACACGTAAACGCACCCCGGGTTTCGTTAATCATGGAAATCACTCCGGGACCCCAAAATATTGAGTAATAGTCCACGAAACGGGCCAGAATCGGCCAAAACTGTGAGTATAAATGAGCAACACGTAAACGCATCCCGGGGTTCATTAATCATGGAAATCACTCTGGGACCCCAAAAAAGTGAGTAATATTCCACGAAATGGGCCAGAACCGGCCAAAACTGTGAATGCTGATGACCAACACGTAAGCACATCTTGGGGTTCGACAACCATTGAAATCGCTTTGGGACCACAAAACGGTGAGTAATAGTCAATGAAAAGTGTCAGAATCGACAAAAACCGCGAGTGTTGATGAACGACACGTAAACGCACCCCGGGGTTCGTTAATCATGGAAATCTCTCTGGGACCCCAAAACATTGAGTAATCGTCCATGAAACGGGCCAAAATCGATCAAAACTGTGAGTGTTAATGAGCAATACGTAAATGCACCCCGGGGTTCGTTAATCGGGGTAATCACTCTGGGACCCCAAAACAGTGAGTAATAGTCCAAGAAACGGGCCAGAATCGGCCCAAACCGCGAGTCTTGACGACCAACATGTAAGCACATCTTGTGGTTTGACAACCATGTAAATCGTTTGGGACCACAAAAGTTGAGCAATAGTCCATTAAACGGGTCAGAAATGACAAAAACCGCGAGTGTTGATGTCCAACATGTAAACGCACCCCAGTGTTCGTCAATCATGGAAATCACTTTGAGATCCCAAAACATTGAGTAATAGTCTACGAAACGGGCCAGGATCGGCCAAAACTTGAGTGTTGATGACCGACACGTAAACGCACCATAGGGCTCGTTAATCATGGAAATTACTCCGGGACCCCAAAACAGTGAGTAACATTCCACGAAACGCGCCAGAATCGGGCAAAACTGTTAGTGTGGATGACCGACATGTAAACGAACCCCGGGGTTTGTTACTCGTGGAAATCACTCCGGGACCCCAAAACAGTGAGTAATAGTCCATGAAACGGGCCAGAATCAGCCAAAACGGTGAGTGTTGATGAGCGACACGTAAACGCACCCCAGGGTTCGTTAATCGTGGAAATTACTACGGGACCCCAAAACAGTGAGTAATGGTCCACGAAACGGGCCACAATCGGCCAAAACTGTGAGTGTTGATGACCGACATGTAAACGCACCCCAGGGTTCGTCAATCATGGAAATCACATTGGGACCCCAAACCGAATAATAGCCCAAGAAGCAGGCCAGAATCGGCCCAAACTGTGAGTCTTGACGATCAACACATAAGAACACCTTGGGGTTCTACAAACATGGAAATCGCTTTGGGACCACAAAACGGTGAGCAATAGTCCATGAAACGGGTCAGAATCGACAAAAACCGCAAGTGTTGATGACCGACACGTAAACTCACCCCAGGGTTCGTTAATCGTGGAAGTCACTCCAGGACACCAAACAATTGAGTAATAGTCCATGAAACAGGCCAGAATCGGCCAAAAATGTGAGTGTTCATGACCGACACGTAAACGCACCCCGGGGTTTGCTAATCGTGGAAATCACACCGGGACCCCAGAACAGTGAGTAATATTCCATGAAACGGCCCAGAATCGGCCAAAAATTTGAGTGTTGATGACCAACACGTAAACGCACCCCGGGTTTCGTTAATCATGGAAATCACTCTGGGACCCCAAAACATTGAGTAATAGTCCACGAAACGGGCCAGAATCGGCCAAAACTGTGAGTATAAATGAGCAACACGTAAACGCATCCCGAGGTTCGTTAATCATGGAAATCACTCTGGGACCCCAAAAAAGTGAGTAATATTCCACGAAACAGGCCAGAACCGGCCAAAACTGTGAGTGTTGATGACCAACACGTAAGCACATCTCGGGGTTCGACAACCGTTGAAATCGCTTTGGGACCACAAAACGGTGAGTAATAGTCCATGAAACGTGTCAGAATCGACAAAAACCGCGAGTGTTGGTGACCGACACGTAAACGCACCCCGGGGTTTGTTAATCATGGAAATCTCTCCGGGACCCCATAACATTGAGTAATAGTCCATGAAACGGGCCAGAATCGGTCAAAACTGTGAGTGTTAATGAGCGATACGTAAATGCACCCCGGGGTTCGTTAATCGTGGAAATCACTCTGGGACCCCAAAACAGTGAGTAATAGTCCAAGAAACGGGCCAGAATCGGCCCAAACTGCGAGTCTTGAAGACCAACATGTAAGCACATCTTGTGGTTTGACAACCATGGAAATCGCTTGGGACCACAAAACGTTGGGCAATAGTCCATTAAACGGGTCAGAAATGACAAAAACCGCGAGTGTTGATGTCCAACATGTAAACGCACCCCAGTGTTCGTCAATCATGGAAATCACTCCGAGATCCCAAAACATTGAGTAATACTACAAAACGGGCCAGGATCCGCCAAAACTTGAGTGTTGATCACCGACACGTAAACGCACCATAGGGCTCGTTAATCATGGAAATTACTCCGGGACCTCAAAACAGTGAGTAAAATTCCACGAAACGCGCCAGAATCGGGCAAAAGTGTTAGTGTGGATGACCGACATGTAAACAAAGCCCGGGGTTTGTTAATCGTGGAAATCACTCCGGGACCCCAAAACAGTGAGTAATAGTCCATGAAACGGGCCAGAATCGGCCAAAACGGTGAGTGCTGATGAGCGACACGTAAACGCACCCCAGGGTTCGTTAATCGTGGAAATCACTACGGGACCCCAAAACAGTGAGTAATGGTCCACGAAATGGGCCACAATCGGCCAAAACTATGAGTGTTGATGACCGACACATAAACGCACCCCAGGGTTCATCAATCATGTAAATCACATTAGGACCCCAAACAGAATAATTGCCCAAGAAGCAGGCCAGAATCGGCCCAAACTGTGAGTCTTGACGATCAACACATAAGAACACCTTGGGGTTCGACAAACCTGGAAATCGCTTTGGGACCACAAAACGGTGAGCAATAGTCCATGAAACGGGTCAGAATCGACAAAAACCGCGAGTGTTGATGACCGACACGTAAACTCACCCGGGGTTCGTTAATCGTGGAAATCACTCCGGGACACCAAAGCAGTGAGTAATAGTCGACGAAACAGGCCAGAATCGGCCAAAAATGTGAGTGTTCATGACCGACACGGAAACGCACCCCGGGGTTCGTTAATCGTGGAAATCACTCCGGGACCCCAGAACATTGAGTAATAGTCCACGAAACGGGCCAGAATAAGCCAAAACTGTGAGTGTAAATGAGCAACACGTAAACGCATCCCGGGGTTCGTTAATCATGGAAATCACTCTAGGACCCCAAAAAAGTGAGTAATATTCCACGAAACGGGCCAGAACCGGCCAAAACTGTGAGTGTTGATGACCAACACGTAAGCACATCTTGGGGTTCGACAACCATTGAAATCGCTTTGGGACCACAAAACGGTGAGTAATAGTCCATGAAACGTGTCAGAATCGACAAAAACCGCGAGTGTT
>NW_021207204.1:188539-193015 GCF_002162155.2 Triticum dicoccoides
AGGGTTCGTTAATCGTGGAAATCACTACGGGACCCCAAAACAGTGAGTAATGGTCCACGAAATGGGCCACAATCGGCCAAAACTGTGAGTGTTGATGACCGACACGTAAACCCACCCCAGGGTTCGTCAATCATGGAAATCACATTGGGACCCCAAACAGAATAATAGCCCAAGAAGCAGGCCAGAATCGGCCCAAACTGTGAGTCTTGACGATCAACACATAAGAACACCTTGGGGTTCGACAAACATGGAAATCGCTTTGGGACCACAAAACGGTGAGCAATAGTCCATGAAACGGGTCAGAATCGACAAATACCGCGAGTGTTGATGACCGACACGTCAACTCACCCCGGGGTTCGTTAGTCGTGGAAATCACTCCGGGACACCAAAACATTGAGTAATAGTCGACGAAACAGGCCAGAATCGGCCAAAAATGTGAGTGTTCATGACCGACACGTAAACGCACCCCGGGGTTCGTTAATCGTGGAAATCACTCCGGGACCCCAGAACATTGAGTAATAGTCCACGAAACGGGCCAGAATAAGCCAAAACTGTGAGTGTAAATGAGCAACACGTAAACGCATCCCGGGGTTCGTTAATCATGGAAATCACTCTGGGACCCCAAAAAAGTGAGTAATATTCCACGAAACGGGCCAGAACCGGCCAAAACTGTGAGTGTTGATGACCAACACGTAAGCACATCTTGGGGTTCGACAACCATTGAAATCGCTTTGGGACCACAAAACGGTGAGTAATAGTCCATGAAACGTGTCAGAATCGACAAAAACCGCGAGTGTTGATGACCGACACGTAAACGCACAACGGGGTTCATTAATCATGGAAATCTCTCCGGGGCCCCAAAACATTGAGTAATAGTCCATGAAACGGGCCAGAATCGGTCAAAACTGTGAGTGTTAATGAGCGATACGTAAATGCACCCCGGGGTTCATTAATCGTGGAAATCACTCTGGGACCCAAAACAGTGAGTAATAGTCCAAGAAACGGGCCAGAATCGGCCCAAACTGCGAGTCTTGACGACCAACATGTAAGCACATATTGTGGTTTGACAACCATGGAAATCGTTTGGGACCACAAAACGTTGAGCAATAGTCCATTAAACGGGTCAGAAATGACAAAAACCGCGAGTGTTGATGTCCAACATGTAAACGCACCCCAGTGTTCGTCAATCATGGAAATCACTCCGAGATCCCAAAACATTGAGTAATACTACGAAACGAGCCAGGATCCGCCAAAACTTGAGTGTTGATGACCGACACGTAAACGCACCATAGGGCTCGTTAATCATGGAAATTACTCCAGGACCTCAAAACAGTGAGTAAAATTCCACGAAACGCACCAGAATCGGGCAAAAGTGTTAGTGTGGATGACCGACATGTAAACAAAGCCCGGGGTTTGTTAATCGTGGAAATCACTCCGGGACCCCAAAACAGTGAGTAATAGTCCATGAAACGGGCCAGAATCGGCCAAAACGGTGAGTGCTGATGAGCGACACGTAAACGCACCCTAGGGTTCGTTAATCGTGGAAATCACTACGGGACCCCAAAACAGTGAGTAATGGTCCACGAAATGGGCCACAATCGGCCAAAACTGTGAGTGTTGATGACCGACACGTAAACCCACCCCAGGGTTCGTCAATCATGGAAATCACATTGGGACCCCAAACAGAATAATAGCCCAAGAAGCAGGCCAAAATCGGCCCAAACTGTGAGTCTTGACGATCAACACATAAGAACACCTTGGGGTTCGACAAACATGGAAATCGCTTTGGGACCACAAAACGGTGAGCAATAGTCCATGAAACGGGTCAGAATCGACAAATACCGCGAGTGTTGATGACCGACACGTAAACTCACCCCGGGGTTCGTTAGTCGTGGAAATCACTCCGGGACACCAAAACATTGAGTAATAGTCGACGAAACAGGCCAGAATCGGCCAAAAATGTGAGTGTTCATGACCGACACGTAAACGCACCCCGGGGTTCGTTAATCGTGGAAATCACTCCGGGACCCCAGAACATTGAGTAATAGTCCACGAAACGGGCCAGAATAAGCCAAAACTGTGAGTGTAAATGAGCAACACGTAAACGCATCCCGGGGTCCGTTAATCATGGAAATCACTCTGGGACCCCAAAAAAGTGAGTAATATTCCACGAAACGGGCCAGAACCGGCCAAAACTGTGAGTGTTGATGACCAACACGTAAGCACATCTTGGGGTTCGACAACCATTGAAATCGCTTTGGGACCACAAAACGGTGAGTAATAGTCCATGAAACGTGTCAGAATCGACAAAAACCGCGAGTGTTGATGACCGACACGTAAACGCACCCCGGGGATCGTTAATCATGGAAATCTCTCCGGGACCCCAAAACATTGAGTAATAGTCCATGAAACGGGCCAGAATCGGTCAAAACTGTGAGTGTTAATGAGCGATACGTAAATGCACCCCGGGGTTCATTAATCGTGGAAATCACTGTGGGACCCCAAAACAGTGAGTAATAGTCCAAGAAACGGGCCAGAATCGGCCCAAACTGCGAGTCTTGACGACCAACATGTAAGCACATATTGTGGTTTGACAACCATGGAAATCGTTTGGGACCACAAAACGTTGAGCAATAGTCCATTAAACGGGTCAGAAATGACAAAAACCGCGAGTGTTGATGTCCAACATGTAAACGCACCCCAGTGTTCGTCAATCATGGAAATCACTCCGAGATCCCAAAACATTGAGTAATACTACGAAACGGGCCAGGATCCGCCAAAACTTGAGTGTTGATGACCGACACGTAAACGCACCATAGGGCTCGTTAGTCATGGAAATTACTCCAGGACCTCAAAACAGTGAGTAAAATTCCACGAAACGCACCAGAATCGGGCAAAAGTGTTAGTGTGGATGACCGACATGTAAACAAAGCCCGGGGTTTGTTAATCGTGGAAATCACTCCGGGACCCCAAAACAGTGAGTAATAGTCCATGAAACGGGCCAGAATCGGCCAAAACGGTGAGTGCTGATGAGCGACACGTAAACGCACCCCAGGGTTCGTTAATCGTGGAAATCACGACGGGACCCCAAAACAGTGAGTAATGGTCCACGAAATGGGCCACAATCGGCCAAAACTGTGAGTGTTGATGACCGACACGTAAACCCACCCCAGGGTTCGTCAATCATGGAAATCACATTGGGACCCCAAACAGAATAATAGCCCAAGAAGCAGGCCAGAATCGGCCCAAACTGTGAGTCTTGATGATCAACACATAAGAACACCTTGGGGTTCGACAAACATGGAAATCGCTTTGGGACCACAAAACGGTGAGAAATAGTCCATGAAATGGGTCAGAATCGACAAATACCGCGAGTGTTGATGACCGACACGTAAACTCACCCCGGGGTTCGTTAGTCGTGGAAATCACTCCGGGACACCAAAACATTGAGTAATAGTCGACGAAACAGGCCAGAATCGGCCAAAAATGTGAGTGTTCATGACCGACACGTAAACGCACCCCGGGGTTCGTTAATCGTGGAAATCACTCCGGGACCCCAGAACATTGAGTAATAGTCCACGAAACGGGCCAGAATAAGCCAAAACTGTGAGTGTAAATGAGCAACACGTAAACGCATCCCGGGGTTCGTTAATCATGGAAATCACTCTGGGACCCCAAAAAAGTGAGTAATATTCCACGAAACGGGCCAGAACCGGCCAAAACTGTGAGTGTTGATGACCAACACGTAAGCACATCTTGGGCTTCGACAACCATTGAAATCGCTTTGGGACCACAAAACGGTGAGTAATAGTCCATGAAACGTGTCAGAATCGACAAAAACCGCGAGTGTTGATGACCGACACGTAAACGCACAACGGGGTTCGTTAATCATGGAAATCTCTCCGGGGCCCCAAAACATTGAGTAATAGTACATGAAACGGGCCAGAATCGGTCAAAACTGTGAGTGTTAATGAGCGATACGTAAATGCACCCCGGGGTTCATTAATCGTGGAAATCACTCTGGGACCCCAAAACAGTGAGTAATAGTGCAAGAAACGGGCCAGAATCGGCCCAAACTGCGAGTCTTGACGACCAACATGTAAGCACATATTGTGGTTTGACAACCATGGAAATCGTTTGGGACCACAAAACGTTGAGCAATAGTCCATTAAACGGGTCAGAAATGACAAAAACCGCGAGTGTTGATGTCCAACATGTAAACGCACCCCAGTGTTCGTCAATCATGGAAATCACTCCGAGATCCCAAAACATTGAGTAATACTACGAAACGGGCCAGGATCCGCCAAAACTTGAGTGTTGATGACCGACACGTAAACGCACCATAGGGCTCGTTAATCATGGAAATTACTCCAGGACCTCAAAACAGTGAGTAAAATTCCACGAAACGCACCAGAATCGGGCAAAAGTGTTAGTGTGGATGACCGACATGTAAACAAAGCCCGGGGTTTGTTAATC
>NW_021207205.1:0-1588 GCF_002162155.2 Triticum dicoccoides
TTGGAATCATACAATCACAACAAATGATTCAAGAGATTAGGAAGTTTTTCTACATGTTTTGGAGGAAACCAAACATGAGGCCAAACCTAACAGGAAAAAAAAATCCTTTGAATGTTTCGATGCATCTTATGTCTTCCACTAACTATTCTCTCTTACTAATCAAGTAATATCCAATCTCTGAAATTCTCTTTATTCTCTTGTGCACCATCCAAAATGAGTTTTTTGTAGGATCTAACATGCCATGACATTCATCCTGCAATTTTACTACTATTATATTTGAGAGTCCTACCTTCCAAATGTGCCTACCATGTGTTCATTTATTCTTGCGCCTTGTGGTTTTTCAAAATACAGACACCTGAATTGTATATTCTTGCACCATAAACTTTCCTATAAAAGACAATAAAACCATATCCACTACTTGTTTCGGTACTCTATTGGAGATATCAGTAACCTAAGGTGTCACAACAACAACAGGAGTGTGACCTAAGGATTTCACATTCCATTATTACCCTTCAATAAATAAATTGCACATGCTGCATTGGTTGTTCTTCATATATTTCGGGGACGGTCACAATACATAGCCAAACGGTTTTGTAGTGTGGTACAAGTATCGTCATCATAGGAGGCAAGTGTTATTTAGACATAATGTAATATTGCAATTCATCGTCAGGTGAGGGATACCATCCGCCCAAGTGATCCTGATATATAAGAAAGGGTGTGGCTAAACCCCGATGGACCTACACCCCACTATCTAACCATCCATATTTGTGTTGAGTCATATTTGTTAGCTAATATTTATTCAAGTTAAGAATTCACTGAATCTTCTATTTTATTTGTTTGTCACAAACGACAGAACATATGAACATCAATTTTTACAGGTCGATATAGATTTATTATGGTGTTCAGAATTATTTTCGTAATTTTCTTGTATACTGGAAACAGCCAAAAATATAAACAGATGTTGGTGCACATGAGCATAGAAAGAACACTCTTGTGGACTGCGCCATAAAGCATCTTTTAGATGACTGCAGTGGTGCGAGGCGGTTCCATAGGATTATCATGTAAATATAATTTTAAAGTTCATAATTGTAGAAAAGGGTACAACCACTACCATACTTATTTCTGAACTCTAGGAACATTTTAGTGGCACTGGCACCACAGTGCACTAAAAAAATTAAAGTGATGAAGTTTGCAAGACTTGTGCAAGATAATTCATGGCATTAGTGGCACTTGAAGAACAGCCTGTTGTAACTGTAAGTACTTGCGGTGCGGCACTGGCAGTGGGGTGCTGGAGCGTCCACGACCTTGATTATGTGGGCCCGGCGCTGCCCACGGCACCGGAGGACTCACTCCAACATGGTTTCCTTCCGTATGAGCTGCATGAACATCATAGATTAATAGAGTATACACAAAATGTGCATAAATCTGACCATAGTATACATTACTGCCACAATGCTACTACAGTACATCACAGATTAATTGAGTACATACTCACCTTGGACGGCGGCTGAGGATGTCAGGGAGCAGCATATGAATAAGGTAGCTAGGATTGCCATGGCTGGTGCCATGGCAGAAGAAGAGAAAGCCG
>NW_021207206.1:0-1588 GCF_002162155.2 Triticum dicoccoides
TTGGAATCATACAATCACAACAAATGATTCAAGAGATTAGGAAGTTTTTCTACATGTTTTGGAGGAAACCAAACATGAGGCCAAACCTAACAGGAAAAAAAAATCCTTTGAATGTTTCGATGCATCTTATGTCTTCCACTAACTATTCTCTCTTACTAATCAAGTAATATCCAATCTCTGAAATTCTCTTTATTCTCTTGTGCACCATCCAAAATGAGTTTTTTGTAGGATCTAACATGCCATGACATTCATCCTGCAATTTTACTACTATTATATTTGAGAGTCCTACCTTCCAAATGTGCCTACCATGTGTTCATTTATTCTTGCGCCTTGTGGTTTTTCAAAATACAGACACCTGAATTGTATATTCTTGCACCATAAACTTTCCTATAAAAGACAATAAAACCATATCCACTACTTGTTTCAATACTCTATTGGAGATATCAGTAACCTAAGGTGTGACAACAACAACAGGAGTGTGACCTAAGGATTTCACATTCCATTATTACCCTTCAATAAATAAATTGCACATGCTGCATTGGTTGTTCTTCATATATTTCGGGGACGGTCACAATACATAGCCAAACGGTTTTGTAGTGTGGTACAAGTATCGTCATCATAGGAGGCAAGTGTTATTTAGACATAATGTAATATTGCAATTCATCGTCAGGTGAGGGATACCATCCGCCCAAGTGATCCTGATATATAAGAAAGGGTGTGGCTAAACCCCGATGGACCTACACCCCACTATCTAACCATCCATATTTGTGTTGAGTCATATTTGTTAGCTAATATTTATTCAAGTTAAGAATTCACTGAATCTTCTATTTTATTTGTTTGTCACAAACGACAGAACATATGAACATCAATTTTTACAGGTCGATATAGATTTATTATGGTGTTCAGAATTATTTTCGTAATTTTCTTGTATACTGGAAACAGCCAAAAATATAAACAGATGTTGGTGCACATGAGCATAGAAAGAACACTCTTGTGGACTGCGCCATAAAGCATCTTTTAGATGACTGCAGTGGTGCGAGGCGGTTCCATAGGATTATCATGTAAATATAATTTTAAAGTTCATAATTGTAGAAAAGGGTACAACCACTACCATACTTATTTCTGAACTCTAGGAACATTTTAGTGGCACTGGCACCACAGTGCACTAAAAAAATTAAAGTGATGAAGTTTGCAAGACTTGTGCAAGATAATTCATGGCATTAGTGGCACTTGAAGAACAGCCTGTTGTAACTGTAAGTACTTGCGGTGCGGCACTGGCAGTGGGGTGCTGGAGCGTCCACGACCTTGATTATGTGGGCCCGGCGCTGCCCACGGCACCGGAGGACTCACTCCAACATGGTTTCCTTCCGTATGAGCTGCATGAACATCATAGATTAATAGAGTATACACAAAATGTGCATAAATCTGACCATAGTATACATTACTGCCACAATGCTACTACAGTACATCACAGATTAATTGAGTACATACTCACCTTGGACGGCGGCTGAGGATGTCAGGGAGCAGCATATGAATAAGGTAGCTAGGATTGCCATGGCTGGTGCCATGGCAGAAGAAGAGAAAGCCG
>NW_021207207.1:0-923 GCF_002162155.2 Triticum dicoccoides
CAGATTAAATGAAGTTGGTTTGAATACAAGATTCAAGTTCAAACTCCATATGTGATTATTTAAATGCCCTTTAATTGATTTGTGCTAAACAGCAGCTATAAGTTGTTCTAACATGCATGAAAATGGTACAGATGGATTCCTTGAATTTTTCTGATAATTTTTCATATATAAATTATTTAATTTGGAGTTACGGTTAATTTTCTATGATTTATTAAAGTTTATACAATTTTCTGGAATTATAAATCATTTCCTAATTTATTTAATTCCAGAAATACTTTACTGCGTCAGCATGACGTCGGCATGACGTCAGCAAGTCAACAGGGGCCGGTCAGGGTCAAACCTGACGTGTGGGGTCCACACGTCAGTGACACGGGGGCTAATCCCGCGTTGACTCGGGCTTTGACCCGCTACGGGGCCCGCTGTCAGTGTCTGTGGGGGGTGTTTAGCGTGGTCATTAGTGGCTAATGACAGCGCCACGTCACTGTCCACTGGAGTTCGGCCGGCGGCGACCCGAAACGCGGCGGAAGTTCACCGGGGTTGCGCTACGGGCGGCGGCTGGACGCGCGAAGGGCACCAGAAGGTAGCCCGTGCCCATGCGCATCTAGGGGGGCCAACGGGAGGTGCGGGGGTGGCCGGGGTTCGCCGGAATGGAGCCCGAGGCGGCGGCCGGAGCTCGGGTGGGTGCGGGGTTAGCGCTGCGGCTTGCAAACAAGCTAGCTGCCACGCTAGCGTTGCTCCACGGGTCGTTGCGAGTGCAACGGACGCACGCGCGGGGCCATTTGGTCACCGGGGCTTCGCCGGCGACGAGTCCGTGCGGCGGAGCGTCTCGGCTCTGGTAGAGGGGGCGGCTAGAGCTCGAAATCGGACTTGGGGTTAGGGGGAAACGAAGCAGGGACTCACGGGGATCGTGCAGGGAGGGTCAG
>NW_021207208.1:0-1117 GCF_002162155.2 Triticum dicoccoides
ATACCCGTGATCACCTCCCAAGTGATCACGGCCCGATAGTATAGCAAGGCAGACTGACAAGAATGTAGGGCCAATGATGATAAACTAGCATCCTATACTAAGCATTTAGGATTGCAGGTAAGGTATCAATAGATGTAGCGACAATGTCAGGCTATGCATCAGAATAGGATTAACGAAAGCAGTAACATGCTACACTACTCTAATGCAAGCAGTATAGAGGAGAATAGGCGATATCTGGTGATCAAAAAGGGGGGGGGCTTGCCTGGTTGCTCTGGCAAGAGAGAGAGGGGTCGTCGGTGATGTAGTCGACCACAGGGGCATCAGCATCGTCACGGGGTCTACCGGAGAGAAGAGGGGGGAGAAACAGTAAATACATAGCAAACAAAGCACCACAAAATATATCAAGGCAATACGCGGTGTTCGGTGTGCCCTAACGCGGTAGTAGGTGATACCGGTGAAGGAGGGAAAACCCCCGGGAAAGTATTCCCGGTGTTTCGTGTTTTCGGGCAGAGGAGCCGAAGGGGGAAAGTTGCGGGTTCGATAGGTTAGGGGTGTGTGGCGGATGAACGGACCGCGTATCCGGATTCGTCTCGTCGTTCTGAGCAACTTTCATGTTGAAAATAATTTAATCCGAGTTACAGATTAAAAGATATGATTTTCTAAAGATTTTATTAATTTCTGGAATTTAATTAATTATTTAATTAATTCGAAAAAAAGGATTTATGACATCAGCATGACGTCATGCTGACATCAGCAGTCAACAGGGGTTGACTGGTCAACCTGACGTGTGGGTCCCGTCTGTCATTGACACAGTTAACTAAACAGTATTAGTCAATTTAATTAAAGTGATTAGGTTAATTAATTAGGCTTAATTAGATTAACTAACATGATTAATTAAGTTATTAATAATTAATCATTATTTTTAATTAGCTATTTCTTTTATCTTTTTATCCTTTTTTTTAACGTTCTGGAGGCGGGACCCTCCTGTCATTGACCCTAGGGGGCCTAGTGGATCGGGCGCTAGCGGGGCCACGGGCAGCGGGCGCCCGGGCGTTTGCACCCGCAGGGCAGACCCGAGACGCCGCGGGGTGGCAGAACTGGCCGCCGGCGTGGCGGT
>NW_021207209.1:0-1020 GCF_002162155.2 Triticum dicoccoides
ATCCTAAGAATGCTGACAAAGTGTGCAAGCTCCAACGCTCGATTTATGGGCTGGTGCAAGCATCTCGGAGTTGGAACATTCGCTTTGATGAGATGATCAAAGCGTTTGGGTTTACACAGACTTATGGAGAAGCCTGCGTTTACAAGAAAGTGAGTGGGAGCTCTGTAGCATTTCTCATATTATATGTAGATGACATACTGTTGATGGGAAATGATATAGAACTCTTGGACAGCATCAAGGCCTACTTGAATAAAAGTTTTTCAATGAAGGACCTTGGAGAAGCTGCTTATATATTAGGCATCAAAATCTATAGAGATAGATCGAGACGCCTCATAGGTCTTTCACAAAGCACATACCTTGATAAGATATTGAAGAAGTTCAATATGGATCAATCCAAGAAGGGGTTCTTGCCTGTGTTACAAGGTATGAAATTGAGCTCAGCTCAATGTCCGACCACGGCAGAAGATATAGAAGAGATGAGAGTCATCCCCTATGCCTCAGCCATAGGTTCTATTATGTATGCCATGCTGTGTACCAGACCTGATGTTAACCTTGCCGTCAGTTTGGTAGGAAGGTACCAAAGTAATCCCGGCAAGGAACACTGGACAGCGGTCAAGAATATCCTGAAGTACCTGAAAAGGACTAGGGAAATGTTTCTCGTTTATGGAGGTGACGAAGAGCTCGTCGTAAAGGGTTACGTCGACGCTAGCTTCGACACAGATCTGGATGACTCTAAGTCACAAACCGGATACGTGTATATTTTGAATGGTGGGGCAGTAAGCTGGTGCAGTTGCAAGCAAAGCGTCGTGGCGGGATCTACATGTGAAGCGGAGTACATGGCAGCCTCGGAGGCAGCACATGAAGCAATATGGGTGAAGGAGTTCATCACCGACCTAGGAGTCATACCCAATGCGTCGGGGCCGATCAAGCTCTTCTGTGACAACACTGGAGCTATTGCACTTGCCAAGGAGCCCAGGTTTCACAAGAAGACAAGGCACATCAAGCGTCGCTTCAACTCCA
>NW_021207210.1:0-1212 GCF_002162155.2 Triticum dicoccoides
TTTTAGAGTCTGTATGTGTGGGGAAACAAGAGATAGGGTTGATTTCGGACCCCTCCACCAAGGGCCACGAAATTCCCCCCCTCTTCCTCCATATATACAGCCCTTAGGGCATCGTTTAGACTTTGGGTTTTGTTTAGATTAAAAGTTCGCCATAGCTGCAACTTCGCGTACTTCGTTTGTGTTCAACGACCAGACAAAGGCGTCACAGAACCCCACCTTGATCAATAAAGCTTTCATCTTATATTCGCAATATCCAGATTGCAATCTCAGTTTCTTGCTTGTTCTTCGTTTGCTCGCAGGAAACAGACCCTCGTGATCAGGTTGATCGTGCTCCGGCGTGGTCAATAACCTCTCGGAGTTGGTTTAGCGATTGCTAAGGCGCGACGTCCTCGCACGTTCGTAGTCGGATCGTCAAAGTCGACTTCCACCAAAGCGAAATCCACCATCTCATCGAAAGACGGGACACCTTTGCCTCTATCAAGTGGTATCAGATTTCCAGGTTGCTCGGTGAGATTTTACAGTTTTTCGTAGTTTAGATCGAGTCTGTTCTTCATACCTACAGTCCACGAAAAAGCCACAAAAAAAATTAGGGTTAGTTCATCATATCCGAATCAATCTGAGCCTTTGCATAATCTTTTTAGGGTTTTGCTTTGTTGAATTTGCGGTTGCATCGTCGTGTCTAGTTGCTGGTCTTAGAGTCTAGTCTTTTAGAGTTTCGAGTTCTGGTCATAAGTTGTCACGCCGCCGCCGCACCATCATCATCGCCCCTGCCATCTACCACCACCGCTCCGAATCCGTATCCATATACCACCACCAATCCGTGTCCATATACCACCACCGATCCATATCCATATACTACCACCGCTACCACCACCGCTGCCATATACCACCACCATATATCCACCACCAATCCGAGTTCCTTGCTTATTAGGGTTGTTCTCGAGATCCATCTAGATTCCGATTCGTGTTTCCTTGCCGGAGTAGGTTTCGGAAAAAAAAAGAGTCGGGTAGCCACGCTCCGTTTAGGCCCAAAATTTTTCGAAAACGCATTTTTCGAAAAAATTTCTAGCTATCCTATTTTTAGGTGTTTCTGAGTGTTTTGAGACAGGTGCCATTATAGGAAGTTTTTTTTGACCCGTTTCCAGTTTTTGGGTCCGGGCAGTCGAAAAAAAAAAAATTGGTCGAAAAATTTCGTGCCCATCCTGTCAGTTT
>NW_021207211.1:0-1300 GCF_002162155.2 Triticum dicoccoides
GCTCCCCGGCCTCCCTCTCCCTTCTCCTCGCCCGAGCCTCGGCCCCGGCGAGCCGCCGCACCCGAACGCCCCCGCGTCGTGGATCTCGTCGCCGGCGCCCCCCCCGGTGACCAAATGGTCACGGGGCCGAGCCCGTGGTGCTCAGCACACCGCGCGACCCCCCCGGCCCCCCGTAGCGTGCTATCGACGAAGACCCGAACCACCCCGCCGCCTCCGCCGCTCGCCAGCGCCGTTTCCGGCCGAGTCCGGCCGTGGCCTTGCCACCAATGGACGCGGCGTCCTCTCCCCATTCGAACGCACCCACCCGCGGCCCCTTTTGGCCGCCGGGCGACGATTCCGGCGAAGTCCGGCGCCCCCTCCGCCGCGGACGCCCACCGGAGCCCCCAACGCCGGCTGCCGACGTGGCCGACACGGGGCCACCCCCTGGGTCACTGAACCGTGGGCCCTAGGGGCCCGGCCGGTCTGTTGACTCGGTCAGCCAGGCTGACTGGACCGGCCCCTGCCTATGACATGGGGGCCCCACCCCCCAGAACGTTTAAAAAAAGAAAAAGGAAAAGGGAAATTAAGTAAATATAATTAATAAAAATAAAAATGAATAAAATTATTTATGTATTTAAATAATTAATTAAGTAAATAATTAATTTAATTAATCCTGATTAATTAATCTAATTAACCTAATTAACTATTGATAATTAATTAAACTATAATTAGATTAGTTAAATCCTAATTAGTATAAGCAGAGTATGACATGTGGGACCCACACGTCAGATTGACCTAGTCAACCCTGTTGACTGCTGACGTCAGCATGGCATCATGCTGACGTCATAATTCCATTTTTCGTATTAAATAATTAATTGATTAAATTCCAGAAATTAATAAAATCTTTAAAAAATCATATCTTTTAATCCGTAACTCGGATTAAAATAATTTCAACATGAAAGTTGCTCAGAACGACGGGACGAATCCGGGTACGCGGTCCGTTCGTCCGCCACACCCCCCTAACCTATCGAACTCGCAACTTTCCCCCCCTCCGGCTCCTCTGCCCGAAAACACGGAACCCCGGGAATACTTTCCCGGATGTTTTCCCCCCTTCACCGGTATCACCTACTACCGCGTTAGGGCACACCGAACACCGCGTATTGCCTTGTTATATTTTGTGATGCTTTGTTTGCTCTGTATTCATTATGTCTTCCCCCCTCTTCTCTCCGGTAGACTACGAGACCGACGCTGCTGCTGACCAGTTCGACTACGGAGTTGACGACCCCTCTCTCTTGCCAGAGCAACCAGGCAAGCCCCCCCC
>NW_021207212.1:0-831 GCF_002162155.2 Triticum dicoccoides
CAAAGGCCTCTTTTCAGTAGCCCAAAGGGCGGGAAGCGGCGGCCTTTGGTCTCGGTTGGTGGCACCAACCGGGACTAAAGTGGGGCATTGGTCCCGGTTTGTGCCACGAACCGGTACCAATGCACCCCTTTAGTCCCGGTTGGTGGCACCAACCGGGACCAAAGGCCTTGTGCTGGAACTGGTGTGGTGCCGTGGGATGTTTAGTCCCACCTCGCTAGCCGAGAGGGCTCGCCAGTGGTTTATAAGCGCTGCTGCGCTGACCACTTCGAGCTCCTCTCAAATGCAGGCTTACGGGCCTAAAGTCACTTATCTGCCTGTGGGCCTACTGGGCCTCCTGCGGGCCTGAATCCTGGCCCATGGTAGGGTTTCTAGTCGTATTCAGGCCGTGGGGGCCCAGTAGGAGGCATTTCTTTTGTTTTTTTGTTTTCTTTACTTATTGTTGCTATTTTTATTGTTTTTCCATTTTTTTGTTTTGTTTTCTGCATTATTTATTTTCTTTTGTTTTTTGCTTTATTTTTTAATTCTTTTTGCTTTTAGTTTTAGAAAAATTATAAACTTTCTGTTAGTGCCATTAGTTTTGAAATTTGAAAACACTTTTTTTGTTTTTTTGTTTCCTTTCTTGCTTTATTTATTTTATTTTGTTTCTACTTACAACAAAATACTTATTGTTGCTATTTTTATTTTATTTTCTAGTTTTTTTGTTTTGTTTTCTGCATTATTTATTTTCTTTTGTTTTTTGCTTTATTTTTTAATTCTTTTTTTCTTTTAGTTTTAGAAAAATTATAAACTTTCTGTTAGTGCCATCAGTTTTCAAATTTGAGAACACTTTTT
>NW_021207213.1:0-929 GCF_002162155.2 Triticum dicoccoides
TTAGTCCCCAACTTAGCCCATAAACATCTCCAAAAGTGGCTAAGAAATTTAGTATCACGATCTGAAACAATAGTATTTGGCACACCATGCAAGCGAATAATTTCACGAAAGAACAAATCAGCAACATTAACAGCATCATCGCTTTTATGACATGGTATAAAGTGTGCCATTTTCGAGAATCTATCCACGACAACAAATATGCTATCCCTCCCCTTCTTTGTTCGAGGTAAACCTAAAACAAAGTCCATAGATATATCCTCCCAAGGAACACTAGGTACAGGCAAAGGCATATATAAACCATGAGGATTGAGTCGTGACTTAGCTTTTTGACATGTAGTGCATCGAGCAATAAAATGCTCAACATCCCGTCTCATCTTTGGCCAAAAGAAATGTGTAGCAAGTACGTCCTCCGTCTTCTTCACGCCAAAAAGTCCCATTAATCCTCCTCCATGCGCTTCCTGCTACAACAAAAGACGAACGGAGCTAGCTGGAATGCATAGCTTGTTAGCACGAAACACAAATCCATCGTTAACGACAAACTTGTTCCACATTCTTCCTTCTTTACAATTCTGCATTACATCTTGAAAATCAGCATCATGCACATATTGATCTTTGATGGTCTCCAAACCAAATATTTTGAAGTCAAGTTGTGAAAGCATAGTATAGCGACGAGACAATGCATCAGCAATAACATTTTCTTTTCCCTTCTTGTGTTTAATGACATAAGGGAAAGTCTCAATGAATTCAACCCATTTAGCATGTCTACGATTCAGTTTAGCTTGACTTTTAATATGTTTCAAAGATTCATGATCAGAATGTATAACAAATTCTTTGGGCCATAAATAATGTTGCCATGTTTCTAAAGTCCGAACAAGAGCATATAATTCTTTATCATAAGTAGAATAATTCAGACTAGGCCCACTCAATTT
>NW_021207214.1:0-1481 GCF_002162155.2 Triticum dicoccoides
ACCATGCCTTATGGGTAAAATGACCAAGACTCCGTTCTCAGGAACAATGGAGCGAGCAACCGACTTATTGGAAATCATACATACCGATGTGTGCGGTCCAATGAGTGTTGAGGCTCGCGGTGGCTATCGTTATGTTCTCACCCTCACTGATGATTTAAGTAGGTATGGGTATATCTACTTAATGAAACACAAGTCTGAAACCTTTGAAAAGTTCAAGGAATTTCAGAGTGAGGTTGAAAATCAACGTGACAGGAAAATCAAGTTTCTGCGATCAGATCGTGGAGGAGAATACTTGAGTCACGAGTTTGGCACACACTTAAGAAAATGTGGAATAGTTTCACAACTCACGCCGCCTGGAACACCTCAGCGTAATGGTGTGTCCGAACATCGTAATCGCACTCTGTTAGATATGGTGCGATCTATGATGTCTCTTACCGATTTACCGCTTTCTTTTTGGGGCTATGCTTTAGAGACTGCCGCATTCACGTTAAATAGGGCTCCGTCGAAATCCGTTGAGACGACACCGTATGAATTATGGTTTGGGAAGAAACCTAAGTTGTCGTTTCTAAAAGTTTGGGGATGCGATGCTTATGTCAAGAAACTTCAACCTGAAAAGCTCGAACCCAAATCGGAAAAATGCGTCTTCATAGGGTACCCAAAAGAAACTATTGGGTATACCTTCTACCTCAGATCCGAAGGCAAGATCTTTGTTGCCAAGAATGGGTCCTTTCTGGAGAAAGAGTTTCTCTCGAAAGAAGTAAGTGGGAGGAAAGTAGAGCTTGATGAAGTATTGCCTCTTGAACCGGAGAATGGCGCAACTCAAGAAAATGTTCCTGAGGTGCCAGCACCGACTAGAGAGGAAGTTAATGATAATGATCAAGATACTTCTGATCAAGCTCCTACTGAAATTCGAAGGTCCACAAGGACACGTTCCGCACCAGAGTGGTACGGCAACCCTGTCTTGGAAATCATGTTGTTAGACAACGGTGAACCTTCGAACTATGAAGAAGCGATGGTGGGACCAGATTCCGACAAATGGCTAGAAGCCATGAAATCCGAGATAGGATCCATGTATGAGAACGAAGTATGGACTTTGACTGACTTGCCCGTTGAACAGCGAGCCATAGAAAATAAATGGATCTTTAAGAAGAAGACAGACGCGGATGGTAATGTGACCATCTATAAAGCTCGGCTTGTCGCTAAGGGTTATCGACAAGTTCAAGGGGTTGACTACGATGAGACTTTCTCACCGGTAGCGAAGCTGAAGTCCGTCCGAATCATGTTAGCAATTGCCGCATTCTATGATTACGAAATATGGCAAATGGACGTCAAAACGGCATTCCTTAATGGTTTCCTTAAGGAAGAATTGTATATGATGCAGCCGGAAGGTTTTGTCGATCCTAAGAATGCTGACAAAGTGTGCAAGCTCCAACGCTCGATTTATGGGCTGGTGCAAGCATCTCGGAGTTGGAACATTCGCT
>NW_021207215.1:0-982 GCF_002162155.2 Triticum dicoccoides
TTTTTAGTAAACCCTAATTGGTTTCAGAGGGGACTGGGGGTTCTGTCATCCCCATTTCAGGTTTTTGATGAAAGAGTAAACATGATGCAACACTCTAATGCATGGCTAACTAGGATGTGACAACTCACCCCCACTCAAAAGAATCTCGTCCCGAGATTTGGGTTCCTCCGGAAAGAAGGCGGGATACTCAAGTCGAAGACGATCCTCCCTTTCCCAAGTTGCTTCATCCTCAGAATGGTGCGACCATTGTACTTTGAGAAACTTGATATTATGACGTCGAGTGGTACGCTCGGCCTGATCGAGGATACGAATGGGGTACTCTCGATATGTAAGATTATCTTGGAGATCAAGCGTTTCGTGGCCCACTCCACGGATAGGATCCGAGAAGCATCGCCTGAGTTGGGAAACGTGGAAGACATCGTGGACTCTGGAGAGGTGCGGAGGTAGTTCCAACTGGTAGGCAACTTCTCCTCGTTTAGCGAGAATGCGAAAAGGTCCAATGTAACGAGGAGCCAATTTGCCTTTGATATCGAAACGATGGGTTCCCTTCAGAGGGGTAACCCGAAGATAAGCCTTCTCGTCAACCTCGAAAGTCATAGCCTTATGTTTTCGGTCATATTGACTCTTTTGACGAGATTGGGCTGTTTTCAACTTTTCACGAACGATGCGAACTTGCTCTTCTGCTTCCTGAATCATATCCGGGCCAAAGAATTGTCTTTCCCCGGTCTCTGACCAGTTAAGGGGTGTTCGACACCGTCGTCCATAGAGAACTTCAAAAGGGGCTTTACCCAAGCTAGATTGATAGCTGTTGTTGTAAGCGAATTCGGCAAATGGAAGGCACTTCTCCCAATCCATTCCGAATGAGATAACAGAGGCTCGAAGCATGTCTTCTAGAATCTGGTTGACGCGTTCCACTTGACCACTCGACTGAGGGTGGAAAGCGGTGCTAAAGGAGAGACGGGTTCCCATAGCATTTTGGAAA
>NW_021207216.1:0-2465 GCF_002162155.2 Triticum dicoccoides
TTTTTTTTGGGGTTGCCAAGCAATGTTTTGAACAGTGTGTGTGACCATGCTACTCCATATTAGCTTGTATACTTGTCCCAGGTAGACTCTTTTGCAACAAAACAATACGTCCGGTAAGGTAACTGATGCATGCAATGAGTTCCTACGTAAGGTCTTCTTAGCCCCGCTTTCCATTGAAACTTCCCCACATCCCCCGCAGAAAAAAAAGAAAAAGAAAAGAAACTTCCCCACATTTTTTTCCACTGAAACTCACCTCGATCAGAACATCACTCAGTTTTGAGCCTGGTACATAACTTCGACCTAGGCTACAGCTCAAATCTACTACCGTTTGAGAGTAATCAACATGATAGAGCACTTACTTTGCGAATAATTAACAAGGTGGAACAAGATGGAGAAACGTGAACAATTTTACTTCCATGGCTAGAAAGCCTAGAAAGCAGTTATACAATGCAACAATTTGGAACATGATAGAACACTTTCTTTGCCAAATAATTAACATGTCATAACATAATGGAACAATTCTGTGATTACACTTCGTAATCGACATCATATCCCAAAGCGCAGACGCAAGGAAATTTGCATAAGTCTAGCATTGTCGACTAAGAAGCAGCATCGATTTCCATGGCGCCGGAGTCGCTAACATCCTGGCCATGTTCCGTCGAGAGAGATATGTATACGTACGACTCATCATCAGCGGCAGGAATCGTCACCACCTGGTGCCGGCACATGGGGCAGCTCCCCTTGGCATGCAGCCACCTCTCCACGCACCGCCCGTGGAACCGGTGCCCGCACGGCGTCAACTTCCACGCCGCTATGTCGTCCTCCAAGCAGATCGGGCTGTTGAGGCCGTCATCGTCTGACAGCGCGTCCACCGTCTTCAGCGCCTTGTCCACCGCCGCCGCCAACACTGGGTCGACGTCGCCCGCGACGCCGACGAGTGCGGCGATGTCGGCCGCGTTCACCGCGGTGCCTAGCTCTAGTAGGTAGTCGAGAGTGCTTTGGCGGATAAGTGGGCCGTGCACGGCGACGTATGCGACTAGAACGTCCGGGAGACCTTCTTCTACTTGTGGGAGGTCTTCGGCCATGTCCATGGCATTCGACGCCATCTAGCTAGCTGGCAATAGCGCTGGAGAGAGATTGATCAGTTTCTCACCGCCGGCTACGTACGTACGTACGTGATGGCGAAATGAAACTGGATCGGATCGTAGGGGAAGCGATGGAAATAATCGCACAGGCGACAGTGTGCATATAATATGAAACCAGAATGTTGGAGAGTCACGCTCTCGTGTCGGAATTGGATTATATTAATTATTACGTTTTTCAGGAAATACTAAATTATTATGTGTTTTCTTATAATAGAAAGAAACACCTATTTCTTTTGATGGACCAGCCCAGTAACGCGCGTGTTTTTTACTTTGATTTTCTTACTTTCAGAGAAGAAACATGTATTTCTTTCCTTTTTCTATTTCTGTATTATTTCGGTTTAGCTTTTGGTTTATTTCCACTTTTATATATTCCTTTTATTTTATTATATACGGTGAAATGTGGAAATATTTGTTCAAAATTACATGCGCACATATTTCTAATGCACATGAACAATTTCTCACAAACATATAAAATCTTTCAGACATATTTGAAACATGTATTTTTTTCCAAATCTATGAATATTTCTATTTGCATGCAGAAACATTTGTTGCATATAACATGATTTTTTTGAGTGTATGTACATTTATAATCATATAAATGAGTATTTTAATGTTTATAATAATCCATCATTAAACTTATTTTAAAATTATAAATAAAAATTGAGAACCCACCTTTGGTTGGATGGCTAAAGGGACTGTGGCATCCCCAGCCCACCAGAGTTCAAATGCTGGTGCTCGCATTTATTCCTGGATTTATTTCAGGATTTACGGTGATGTGCATTCAGTGGGAGGAGACGTTCCCGTCGACGATGAGGCGCCTATGGTGAGTTCGTAAATCTCGAGATAACATCGATGTGCATTTAGTGGGAGGAGACGTTCCTGTCGACGACGAGGCGCCTACGGTGACTTCGTAAATCTTAAGATAATATGCCGGCTCAGTCTTTCGGAGATGGTCATAGCGATACAGGTGTGCGTGTGTGCATTCATAGGGTGAGTGTATGCGTGTCTATATGAGTGCTTGGGTCTGTACTGATGTTCAAAAATTATAAATAAAAATTATTATTCATGTTTATGAATTTTTTTTAGAAATTAAGCATTTATGCATACTGCTGCGGCGTCATAATTAGAGCTTCTCTAGTGTGATCCCATAGAAGTGATCAAATCTTCAAATTTGAAGTACAGGTTGAAAAAACCACCATGTATATTATCCCCTATATACCCCAAACTATTAGTTTTTCGTGTCGGTTTTTAGGGAAACCGTAAACCGGTCAACAGCGGAGCAGGCGGCCTGGTGGCGCAGCACTCAAGCAGCGAGCAGGC
>NW_021207217.1:0-965 GCF_002162155.2 Triticum dicoccoides
CAAAGCGAATGTTCCAACTCCGAGATGCTTGCACCAGCCCATAAATCGAGCGTTGGAGCTTGCACACTTTGTCAGCATTCTTAGGATCGACAAAACCTTCCGGCTGCATCATATACAATTCTTCCTTAAGGAAACCATTAAGGAATGCCGTTTTGACGTCCATTTGCCATATTTCATAATCATAGAATGCGGCAATTGCTAACATGATTCGGACGGACTTCAGCTTCGCTACCGGTGAGAAAGTCTCATCGTAGTCAACCCCTTGAACTTGTCGATAACCCTTAGCGACAAGCCGAGCTTTATAGATGGTCACATTACCATCCGCGTCTGTCTTCTTCTTAAAGATCCATTTATTTTCTATGGCTCGCCGTTCAACGGGCAAGTCAGTCAAAGTCCATACTTCGTTTTCATACATGGATCCTATCTCGGATTTCATGGCTTCTAGCCATTTGTCGAAATCCGGTCCCGCCATCGCTTCTTCATAGTTCGAAGGTTCATCGTTGTCTAACAACATGATTTCCAAGACAGGGTTGCCGTACCACTCTGGTGCGGAACGTGTCCTTGTGGACCTTCGAATTTCAGTAGGGGCTTGATCAGAAGTATCTTGATCATTTTCATTAACTTCCTCTCTAGTCGGTGCAGGCACCTCAGGAACATTTTCTTGAGTTGCGCCATTTTCCGGTTCAAGAGGTAATACTTCATCAAGCTCTACTTTCCTCCCACTTACTTCTTTCGAGAGAAACTCTTTCTCCAGAAAGGACCCATTCTTGGCAACAAAGATCTTGCCTTCGGATCTGAGGTAGAAGGTGTACCCAATAGTTTCTTTTGGGTATCCTATGAAGACGCATTTTTCCGACTTGGGTTCGAGCTTTTCAGGTTGAAGTTTCTTGACATAAGCATCGCATCCCCAAACTTTTAGAAACGACAGCTTAGGTTTCTTCCCAAACCATAATTCATACGGTGTC
>NW_021207218.1:0-1730 GCF_002162155.2 Triticum dicoccoides
CCACGCCACCCCCCTGGAACTCCCTCACTCTCCCGAACTCTCCCCCCCTCCTCTGCTTCCTCTCTCCCTCACTCGCCCGAACGGAGCCGCCGCCACCGACGAGCTCCCTCGCGGCCACCGCCACCCCCTAGCCTCGCCGATGCGCTCAAAGGCTCCGCCTCGACCCCCTCTTCCTCCCCACCGATCCACGGCCCTCCGGAAGCCCTGGATGCTGCCAGCTTCGCCGTTCCCCTCCTCGGCCACCGCGGATCGCCGCCGTCAAATCCGCCCCCGTCCGGCCTCCCTCAAGCTCGCCGTCCACCTCTAAAGGGTCTACGTGAGCTCTCCGTCCATTTCCCCCTCTCTGTTTCGTCGTTCGCGCGCCGTAGCTAGGTTATCCACCGCGGCCTAGAGCTTCTCGCCGCCGGCCATGGCGTGGCTGTGGCCACAGCCACCGCAGCTCGCTCCCGAGCCCACCGTCGTGCTCACCGCAACCCCAGGAGGCCGCAGCGCCCTTCCGTTTCCCCTCTTGTGCACCGTAGCGCCGTTCCCGCCAACGCCCGAGGTCCGGCAGCCGCTGAGCTCGACGCCGGCGAGGATTACGGCCGCCCTAGCTTCTCCCGTTTGCCCTGTTAGATGCGCGCGAGCCTGGGCATTCCGTAGATGCCCTCCGCCGGCCATTTGGTCGCCGGAGCAAGAAACCCGAAGGCCTCCGCCGCCTCGGCCTCGCCGGCGACTCAACGCCGGCGGGATTGAGTCGTTTGACCAGGGGTTTGACCTCCCCTGGGTCTATGACAGGTGGGCCCCCACCATCAGGTGATTAGTTTAAGCTAATCACCACCTAAGCTAACCCCCTGACACTAACATGTGGGCCCTAGTGCCCCTAATCTTTAATTAAACTAAACTAACCCCCCCTGTCTAACCTGTGTCACTGACGTGTGGCCCCCACACGTCAGGTTTGACTCTGGGCGACCCAGTTGACCTGCTGACCTCAGCCTTACGCCATGCTGACGCAATATTCCTTTTCTGGAATTGGTCCTGTTATGCACTAGGCTAGACCTCATGTGAGTATCATGTTTTAATTCAAATGAAATTTGAATTGAGGAATTTTTAAAGCCTCAGAAACCTTCTAAAAATGATCAACATTAAAATCTCCTCAAAGAAGTCCAAGAAAATGTTCCTCTTAGTCTCTGAAAATATTGCAAAGAGGTAAAACTCAAAA
This sequence comes from Triticum dicoccoides, assembly GCF_002162155.2. Lineage (NCBI taxonomy): Eukaryota > Viridiplantae > Streptophyta > Magnoliopsida > Poales > Poaceae > Triticum > Triticum dicoccoides. The sequence continues at coordinate 1,202 of NW_021207218.1, forward strand.
CAATATTTTTGGTATCTCACAGTTAATTATTTTGGGCCTTTGAATTAAATAAATAGCTATTTGCATTGGATATATATTTGATATATAAATAATATATGTCCAATAATTACTGGAACATTTTATGTGGTTTGGTATATTTTAGTCCTAGCCACATAACTATTTCTAGGATTTTATAAAATGGTTTAGTGTCTAAAACTAAATCAAAACAAACTACAGAAAATAGAAAACAGAATTAAATAGAAATGAAAGAGAGAGAGAGAAGGACTTATCTGGCGCTCACCCGGTAGCCAGCCGGCCCAGCTCCTGTGCGGCCCAGCCCATCTCCACTTCCCCCCCCTGTCGCCTTCCTCCTCGCGCCAGTAGGCACAGGCGCGTGGCCGACGCACGCCGGCGCACGCCCCGGCCACCTCCTGCTTGCCGCTCCACCTCGACACCCCGGACGCCTCCATGCGTGCCACGCCACCCCCTGGAACTCCCTCACTCTCCCGAACTCTCCCCCCTCCTCTGCTTCCTCTCTCCCTCACTCGCC
>NW_021207219.1:0-1107 GCF_002162155.2 Triticum dicoccoides
GTACCTATGCAAGCATGTTCCTTATTACTTGGTAGACCATGGCAATTTGATAAAAATTCTGTACACCATGGTAGAAACAATCACTATACTCTTGTTCATAAGGATAAAAATATTACTTTGCTTCCTATGACTCCTGATTCCATTTTGAAAGATGATATTAATAGAGCTAATAAAGCAAAACAGGAGACGAATAAGAGTGAAAATCAGATTGTGGCAAAAGAATTTGAGCAACAAATGAAGCCTAATAATAAACCATCTAGTGTTGCTTCTGAAATTAAATTGAAAAGTGCATGTTTATTTGCCACCAAATCTGATATTGATGAGCTAGATTTCAGCAAATCTATTTGCTATGCTTTTGTGTGCAAAGAGGCATTATTTTCATTCGAGGACATGCCTTCCTCTTTGCCTCCTGCTGTCACTAACATTTTGCAGGAGTTCGCTGACGTCTTTCCACAAGACGTGCCACCGGGATTACCGCCTATTCGAGGGATTGAGCATCAGATTGACTTAATTCCCGGTGCTTCACTGCCAAACCGTGCACCATACCGTACCAATCCAGAGGAGACGAAGGAGATTATGCGTCAAGTACAAGAGCTTCTCGACAAAGGTTATATACGCGAATCCCTTTGTCCTTGTGCTGTTCCTATTATTCTAGTGCCGAAAAAGGATGGTACATCACGTATGTGTGTGGATTGTAGAGGCATTAATAATATTACTATTCGTTATCGTCATCCTATTCCTAGGCTAGATGATATGCTTGATGAATTGAGTGGCTCTACAATATTCTCCAAAGTTGATTTGCGTAGTGGCTACCATCAAATTCGTATGAAATTGGGAGATGAATGGAAAACAGCATTTAAAACTAAGTTTGGATTATATGAGTGGTTAGTCATGCCTTTTGGGTTAACTAATGCACCTAGTACTTTCATGAGATTAATGAACGAAGTTTTACGTGCTTTCATTGGACGATTTGTGGTAGTTTACTTTGATGACATACTGATTTATAGCAGATCTTTGGAAGAACATTTGGAACATTTACGTGCTGTTTTTATTGCTCTACGTGATGCACGTTTGTTTGGTAACCTTGGGAAGTGCACCTTTTGCACC
>NW_021207220.1:0-1193 GCF_002162155.2 Triticum dicoccoides
TTAAGGAAGAATTGTATATGATACAGCCGGAAGGTTTTGTCGATCCTAAGAATGCTGACAAAGTGTGCAAGCTCCAACGCTCGATTTATGGGCTGGTGCAAGCATCTCGGAGTTGGAACATTCGCTTTGATGAGATGATCAAAGCGTTTGGGTTTACACAGACTTATGGAGAAGCCTGCGTTTACAAGAAAGTGAGTGGGAGCTCTGTAGCATTTCTCATATTATATGTAGATGACATACTTTTGATGGGAAATGATATAGAACTCTTGGACAGCATCAAGGCCTACTTGAATAAAAGTTTTTCAATGAAGGACCTTGGAGAAGCTGCTTATATATTAGGCATCAAAATCTATAGAGATAGATCGAGACGCCTCATAGGTCTTTCACAAAGCACATACCTTGATAAGATATTGAAGAAGTTCAATATGGATCAATCCAAGAAGGGGTTCTTGCCTGTGTTACAAGGTATGAAATTGAGCTCAGCTGAATGTCCGACCACGGCAGAAGATATAGAAGAGATGAGCGTCATCCCCTATGCCTCAGCCATAGGTTCTATTATGTATGCCATGCTGTGTACCAGACCTGATGTTAACCTTGCCGTCAGTTTGGTAGGAAGGTACCAAAGTAATCCCGGCAAGGAACACTGGACAGCGGTCAAGAATATCCTGAAGTACCTGAAAAGGACTAAGGAAATGTTTCTCGTTTATGGAGGTGACTAAGAGCTCGTCGTAAAGGGTTACGTCGACGCTAGCTTCGACACAGATCTGGATGACTCTAAGTCACAAACCGGATACGTGTATATTTTGAATGGTGGGGCAGTAAGCTGGTGCAGTTGCAAGCAAAGCGTCGTGGCGGGATCTACATGTGAAGCGGAGTACATGGCAGCCTCGGAGGCAGCACATGAAGCAATATGGGTGAAGGAGTTCATCACCGACCTAGGAGTCATACCCAATGCGTCGGGGCCGATCAAGCTCTTCTGTGACAACACTGGAGCTATTGCACTTGCCAAAGAGCCCAGGTTTCACAAGAAGACAAGGCACATCAAGCGTCGCTTCAACTCCATTCGTGAAAATGTTCAAGATGGAGACATAGAGATTTGTAAAGTACATACGGACCTGAATGTAGCAGATCCGTTGACTAAACCTCTCCCTAGAGCAAAACATGATCAACACCAGAATTCCATGGGTGTTCGA
>NW_021207221.1:0-2235 GCF_002162155.2 Triticum dicoccoides
TTATGTCAATATGCATAATGCGGGGGGTGCAGCCACTCCAGTATCGAGGGCGTCCCATGTGGCACTTCAACGAAGAAGATGATGCCACCCGTTGTGGTAGTAAAGGTACGGACTCCGCCACCGCTCTGGCGAAAATAACGTCTGATTTATACAAAGGAGAAGAAGAGGATTTCATCCGCATTAAGCCACAAGATGTATTTTCCATGTACACCCCCCTAGCTGGGTGAGTTGCTATCTTTTACTCAACTCTATTCATTCCCATAGTCTTTCATCACAAATATTTACCTCGCTAGTCCATAACAGGAAATGCGGAAAGCTATGAGGGAGATCCACAACCCGTCTCCACAGCCAGAGGACCACAACCGGGCCCTCGACCTCAGACTCGAAGAAGATCCGGACATATTTGTGGAGCTTGGCCATAGGGTGCTTTACCAGGCGAGCTGCGACAACACCTTGGTGGCTATCATTGCCGATTATCCCGGCCTCCTCCCTGCATCACAGGTAAGTAAAACAGGAGACTTATCTTCTGAAAAGGATTCACTCTTTCCACCTTACCCCCAACACATATATTATGTTATAAAGGGAAGGCCATCGGCACGCCATGCCGAACCCGCGACGACTCACCAACAAGGGGTGCCCAGGACGGGTAGGCTTCCAAAAAGGAAAGCGAGCAGAGACATGGCCGAGCCGCCATCGAAGAGGTATGGTTTAAAACATGCTCCATGATTGTTATCTTAAAATATAACAATATCCGATGTATCTTGGCAGAAAGAACATTCGCTAGACTGTATCCGGGGATCCTGCCCGTCACGCCTCTACCAGCCGGATTCCAGAACCGGCCTCGAGCGTGGAGGCTAACATGGGGACGACACCGGACGGTCCTCCTACAGAGGATTCAGATAGAATATCCGCTACAAATTCTGAGGTGGAGAGCGCTATGAATCATCAGCGTCGGCGGGCCGCACTCTGTGACCCTAGTTTTTCCGAAGAGGCTTTCAATGCCTTCAACTCGGGAGATGCGTACATCCGAGCTGCTCAAGATGGTCTTGCTAGAGCCACAAACCAGTATTTAAAAGATATACGGGTAAGCAAAATCTGATAATTATGTATATCAGTAGCCCCTGAGACTTGAAACAATTGGTACAACAGATTTAAGGATCATTGTATGAATAGGTTCTTACAGAGAAGAATACCCATTTGTCTCAAGAGCTGGAGAAGTGTCAAGCTCAGCTAAGGGCCGCAGCTGCTGAAATGGAGGAATCCAAGAAGGCCTCATCTGGTAATATTTCTTCTTGATCGAGAAAAAAATGTAATTACGTGTTCCATTTGGTGTTCGGCATGTTGCAGATCTAACAATATATTCCGTAGACAATCCCGGAGTGAATCCAGAGATCCTACAAGAGGATGAACAAAGAGCTCAACGACAACTAGAGGCTGGCGAGCATGTACTTACACGGGTCAGGCGGGAGAAAAATGATCTCCAGGATGCCAATACCCAGCTGAGCGTATAATTGAAAGATGTTCGGGCCCAGCTAGCTGACTCCGTGAAGGAGAATAGAAGGCTTCAACGCGACATTTTTAGTATGTGCTCAAATGAACCTTTATATAGTTCGGCGAAAAAACGGGCTAACAGAGTTATGTCGGTAGGTATGCTGACTGGTCGTCCCAAAGAGGAGATGCCCGGATCCTCAGGCGATCTTTTGCAAGAGCTTTCACAACTGCACGAACAAGTTCAGCAGGTGATGCAGGGTGTCGCCAAGGCCTTGTGGCCATCCGCCTCCCTGCCAGGAAGCATGGGGGAGCTTGTACAACTGCTCAAGGGTGCGCGACGGTATTTCTGACTATGGAATCTATCTGCCTGTCAACAAGGTGCGAGCGAGGCTTGGGCCATGGTAAAAACACGGTATACCAAGCTCGATCCGAATCACATCGCCTGGGTCGGACCTGTAGGGTCAGATGGGAAGGAGATTCCCGTTAGTCTGGTATATCACCAGGTAGGATTAGCCGCAAAGTATTCCCAACAGGATTGTAGGCTAGACAGCCTGTTGGATGGCATAGAAGAAGAAGTATGTGAGTCTAAGTGACTATGTACTTCAATTGACATATTTGTCCCTAGCCGGATTGTAAATCATTTGTCATGGCGGACCTTTTCGCTTCAGCCTCCGGACCTGACAGTCCGGAGTGTTTCCGAATACCTGCTCAGTTATATAAACCGGGGTACGTGTGGAAACCAGG
>NW_021207222.1:0-892 GCF_002162155.2 Triticum dicoccoides
GAATGTATCCTTTATCCAGTAATTCCTTTATCTGCTTCTTCAATTCGATCAACTCGGATGGTGCCATTCTGTATGGTTTCTTGTATATGGGGGTGGTTCCTGGTGCTAGCTCAATGCGGAATTCTATTTCTCGATCTGGTGGCATGCCTGGCAGCTCTTCAGGGAATACATCTGGAAATTCACACACTACTGGAACCTTGTTTAGCTCAGAAACGTCCACCTTATTTAATCTCGGTTGTCGGGGTCTTTTTCCTTCCTTGGCTGATACTCTTATTGTCTTCCCTTGGTGGTGTGTGAGAATCACGGTCCTGTTGAAACAGTCTATAAAACCTTTATTGGTGGTTAGCCAATCCATCCCTAGGATGACATCCAGTCCTTTATTTTCCAATACAATAAGATTTGCGTAAAACTCCAATCCTTCAAACTCAACGACCACATTCCGACAGTAATTCTGAGAAACTTGCTGAATCCCGGGGGACTTGATTGTTATGGATTTCTCCAAAGGAAGCATCGAAAAATTATTTTGCAAAGCAAAACTTTTCGAGATGAAAGAGTGAGAAGCTCCAGAATCAAACAAAACCATTGCAGGTATTGTGTTGACAGGAAACGTACCGAGTACGATATCCGAAGCATTTTGTGCCTCCTCTTTGGTTACGTGGTTCAGATGACCCTTCCTGTGGTTATTGTTGGGATTGAAATTGTTTCGTTTGGGCGCTGAATTATTGCCGCCGTTGTTCGGCTTTGGGGTTGAGTTCCTTGGCTTGGGGCACTGTTTGGCATAATGCCCTTCTTCTCCACAAGCGTAACAAGTAACGCCGGGGCGATAGGTGAATTCCTTGTCCCTTGCATGAAAATTCTTGATTGGGCGTGAGACATTGGATGAGAATTTGGG
>NW_021207223.1:0-3958 GCF_002162155.2 Triticum dicoccoides
ACGACCTAGTTCAGGCCGTCGTCGTCGAGCATCTTCTTCTGCCTCGCCTCGAACCAGGCCCTCGTCGTCTCGCTCATCTTTGACAAGTCCACGCTCATGATCGCCAGGGCCACCTCTTTCACTTTGGTGGCGGCATTGGTGGCCTCGATGTCGAGCTGCCTTTGCCTGGCCTTGACATTGTCGGCCTCGATGTCGAGCTGCCTTTGCCGGGTCGCCTCCTCGATGTCGAGCTGCCTCTGCCGGGCCGCCTCCTCCATGTCGATCTTCCTTCTCTTGGCCGCCTCCTCCATCCCAAACTTCTTTGTTTGGAGCTCTAGGTATTGCTTCATTTGCTCGTCCTTGCTTTGCCGCTTCTTCTCATCCCTCACATTCTTTTGCGACATCATGCCATGCAAAGTGTCATGCAATGCCATGGATGAGGCATCACGAATGTCGTCAACCTTGGAGTTGGTCTTGCCGCTCGGCCTCTTCAACGCCTCGCCATCTCCACCTCCGGCAAACTTGGCCATCTTCAGGCCTCTCTTCCTTTGGAGCTCACGGTATTGGTCCTTAAACTTAGGACAATTGTTGATCATAGTCCAACAATGCGTTAGAGTGAACAACTTGTCGTTGTGTCGGGTCTTTGCATCTTGACGGACGGACGGCCGCCGCTGCTGGACCCAGGGGTGACGTTGAGGTCGATGATGGCCGAGGGGCGTGGTGTGGACGGCGCGATCATGCTCATGTCCGACGATCCCTCGAAACGGGTCTGGTCGTCGTGCCATGGCGGAGGAAAGCCAGGCGACAAGGGCGTGGTCCGCGACTGGCAATGTGGAGGCCGGGTAACCGACGACCCTGTGCTCGCCGGACCGACGGCCACTCCAGAAAAACCGGGCGGGCTGCGACAAATGCCATGCATGAGAAGGGCGTGCGCTTTGCTGACGATGGCCTCCTTCTCCTCGACCTCGGCCTTGTGCCGTGCCGCCTCAATCGCAGCGCGCTCGGCGGCTCTCCTGGCTGCGTCGACGTTGGTCTTGGCGACCGCCCTCCGGCTCCTCCTCTTCGCCGGTTCCGCGTCCAACTTCGCGATCTCCTCCGGCGTGCACTCCGACCGTGAATTCCTTGGCGCCTTACCCTTCTTCTTCTTGGCCATTCCGGGCGGGTCGGCGGCCAGCCCGCCGGAGTTTGGCTGGGCGTCGGCCATGGACGGGGGAGAGAGTGGGACGGGCGGGACGAGGGAAGGTTTGGGGGGAATGGCGCCAAAGGGACCAGGTGGGGGTTTTGCTTTGTTTCACCGACATGCGGGCCAGGAGCAGACAAGCGCGGGCGGCCCGTCCGTCCGCGCGCTGTCCGTTTCGCCCCAAAAGCGGCGTAAACTTGGACCGCGGATGGATCGAAAGCGGACACAAAACAGACAAATGTCCGTTTGCTCCCGCGCGCTGGGCCGCCCGGTTTGTTCGTTTTACCCCAAACGGACGGCCCCGGACATGATAGGGTCACGCGGTGGAGTTCGCCTGAGGTCTGAGCTGGCTGTGAGGCAGACAAGCAAGAGCTCCTAGAGCACGCATACATACCGTACTTACGTGCGCCGATCCGTATGCACTGCATGTTTTTTGCAGTTGACAATCAATTAGTTACAATTATTCAGTCCCAAAGTAGGGAGATAGCCGGCTGAGCTAATTCTGATGATACGGCAGTTAGTTAAGTCCAAAGTCGAGACTGATTGGCAGCATCCATGCTCTTGTTGTAGCCTCCACTAGCAGAAAAAGAGCCATTCGTCGGTGGGAACGCCGATGTAGCACACCTGTACACGTAGGATGCCAGCTAGGCCGAGTCAACCAAGCGCGTAACTGACAGGCAGCGCTGGTGCCGTGGTACGTACGGTATGGTACGCCGCATCATTGGGTCGTTAATCAGTAATCCCAATCATTTAGGGCCCCCGTACAGTACGAACGTCGCCCCATGACCATGTGGTTGCCTAGCTACCCACACGCAGAGCAAGGCTTGTCCGGAAGCTAGCCCAACAGAAAGCGAGTGAATCAATCAAAACAATTGAACTTACTATAGCTAAATGAAGCACGACACGGCGCCTACGCATGGCTGCGCTGCACATGCCCCCGCCAGCCTGCCATTCGTCTATCCGATTCGAATCTGAATGGCTGATGAATTCTGTGATACAGACAGCACAACACTGGACGAATACGGTCAATCATGATATGGTAACCGATTCTCCCACACCGGTGTGTGGAGTGCGCCGGGCAAGGAAAATCCCTCCGCTTCATATGGCTGGCCGGGGATCGGCCCCCACACCGGCCGCGAGTGGCACGGGGGGAAGTGCTGGGGCTGCCCCGCCGCCGCCCCATGGGTCGGGTCGTGGAGCTCCGCCGATCGGGCAGCGGCCGCCGGCTCCGGCCCCGGGAGCTGCAGGGCATGGAGGAGCGCCGCCCCCTCAGCTTCGGGGTGTTCCTCCGCCCCCAGTGAGGCATCAGAACGGCAACCTGGGAGCCCGGGCGGTGGCTGCGTTGCCGCCGGCGGCTGGGCGGGGAGTGCTAAGACCCCACACGCCGGCTTTGACTACGGCTGCTGCTGGTCGGGGGGTCCCTCGCTCACCTCCGCAGAGGGCGCCTACTCCTGTGACAGCGGCGGCGGCTCCGGCTATGGTCAGACCCGCGGCGCCGGGAGTGGCTCCGACTGCCCGTGTTACCTCTGAGCCTGGGAACGTGCCTTCGGGGGGTCAGCGTGCACCTCCTCCTCATCTTGCTATTCGACAGGCGCAGAACCGCTCGGGGCAGACGCAGGCTCAGACCAGACAGAATTCCAGTGGAGGGCCGGTTGATGCACCACGAGGCAAGTGGGGAGATGACGGTTTTGATGCATATGGTGTGGGTCAACATCGAGGATCTTCGTCAGCGGGAGGAGGTCGTGGATATGCTTGGCAGAGTGACGGGTCTGCAGAGAGACCGTTTCTAGGGCCAGCTGGAGGCTTTGTTGAGGGGGCCTCAGGACCAGATAACAGACAGAGAGGAGGTTTCCGTGGATACCGTGGTCGTGGTGGAGGCCGAGGGAGGTTTCGACGGCCGCCTCCACCCAGGGTTACTGATTCTACCGGGTCGGCAATGGAGACTGATCAGACCCCCCTTGAGTTACCACCCCAGGCGATGGAGGTGGTGAATGCACTGGCTGTTATGGACGTTCCTGGGACTGAGAAGGACGACGAGGTTGCTGACCGGGCTGATGCAGAGCGGGCATCCAAGTATGCTCGCAAGAAAGAGAGGATGCTTTGTTACCGGTGCGGTGAGAAAGGTCATTTCATTGCAGAATGCGTGGCTCAGCTTTGTGAGTCTTGTGGCAAGCCAGCGCATGCTTCGGGGGAGTGTCCTTTTCTGAGGGAGCAGGTTCCAGCTCTTACTGTGTACGGTGTGTACTGTGCTGAGCTGATGTTCTTTGAGTCAGCGGCTGCGAGGGAGGATCCAGTTGAGACCCAGAGCCTCACTACTGGATTGGTGAAGGTGACCCAGGGTGATGTTTCACACGCTCAGATTGTGCAGAGGCTTATGGAGCTGGCTCCGGGTGATTTTCAGTGGGACCTGGTATCTGTTGAAGAAAGAGTGTTCAGAGCTGAGTTCCCTTCGGTTGAGGACTTGCGGCGCTTGTTGAGCTTTGGGATGTGTAAGGTTCCAGGCACCAACGGCATTTTGGAGTTTCACGAGTGGAAGAAAGTTGAGCCTAAGGGGAAGCCTCTTACTCAAGTGTGGCTGAGATTCTCTGGGGCACCATCTGAGGCTCTAGCTGATGTTCGTGTGGTGGCTAGCTTGGGGATTATGGTTGGTAAAACGGAGAAGGTTGATATGGCGTTCACGAGAGCTCAGGGGGTGGCCCGTTTGCGAGTCAGTATTTTGGACATAGAGTATGTTCCGGACGTCGTTAACTGGACATATAGGGGTGAGGTTTTTCCCCTTGAGATCGAGTTTGAGGATAC
>NW_021207224.1:0-904 GCF_002162155.2 Triticum dicoccoides
CGAAACGGGTCGGAATCAACAAAACCTGCGAGTGTTGATGACCGACACGTAAACGCACCCAGAGGTTCGTCAATCGTGGAAATCACTCCGGGACCCCAAAACAGTGAGTAATAGTCCACGAGACGGCCAGAATTGGCCAAAATTGTGAGTGTTGATGACCGACACATAAACGCACCCCCGGGGTTCATCAATCGTGGAAATCACATCGGGACCCCAAAACTGAGTAATAATCCAAGAAACGGGCCAGAATCGGCCAAAACTGCGAGACTTGACGACCAACACGAAAGCACACCTTGGGGTTCGACAATAATGGAAATCGCTTTAGGACCGTAAAACGGTGAGTAATAGTCCACGAAAGGGACATAATCGACAAAAACCGCGATTGTTGATGACCAAAACATAAATGCACCAGGGGTTCGTCAATCCTGGAAATCCCTCCGGGACCCGAAACTGTGAGTAATAGTCCACAAAACGGGCGAGAATCGGCCAAAACTGCGAGTGTTGATGAATGACACGTAAGTGCATCTTTGGGTTCAACAACTATGGAAATCGCTTCGGGACCCCAAAAAGGTGAGTGATAGTCCACGAAACGGGTCAGAATTGGCCAGAACTATGAGTGTTGACGACGGGCACGTAAACGCACCCCCGGGATCGTGAATCGTGGAAATCGCTCTGGGACCCCAAAACGGTGAGTAATAGTCCACGAGACGGACCAGAATTGGGCAAAATGGTGAGTGTTCATAACCGACACATAAACGCACCCCGGGGATCGCAAATCGTGTAAATCGCTCTAGGACCCCAAAACGGTGAGTAATAGTGCACCAAACGGACCAGAATCGGCCAAAACTGCGATTGTTGATGACCGACACGTAAGCGCACCGTAGGGTTTGTCAATCGTGGAAAT
>NW_021207225.1:0-2028 GCF_002162155.2 Triticum dicoccoides
GAATTTTATATTAGCGTGGATAACGAATTCCCGAGCTACAGTCTTAAGTAATTCTGTTACCTAGTTAGTGTTGGTGTAGTCTACCGTCGCTCACATCTTTTGGTCTAACATATCTGTAGTCTAACTATGTTGGTATGCATGATACCTTGCTGCTCTGTTGCCCTGACATTTCTGCATGGTTGTTTTGTGCTGCTGGCCTAATTAAACAAGTTAAATATGTATACTTCTTTGAGATAGAAATTCCATGCATGTTTACGAGGCACAAATTCTTTGAGATAACCATAACTGTACTAAAGTGGAAAATCATTGTCTTCTTTGTTCCTGACTATAAAAATTGATGCATGTGCCCTGTTCTAAAGTGGAAAATCATTGATAGCTTGTACTACTCATCTGTTCTAATATTTCCCTTGACTGACATGTGATGTGGTTCCCAGCCATGGATGAGCTACAACCGGATTAGCTAGGGTCAATTTCTGTTGCTGCTAATGCATATTGATCCATATGTTCTTGTTTCTGTACACATGGGCAGCTTACACCTAACTGACTGACTGACTGTTGATTTGTTCGAGCTGGTTTGTGTTGTTGGTGGTCATCTAGCTACTGATTTGGTGCTAGATGTTGTCAAAACAGAACCTCATCCATGGGCAGCTTACACCTACGGTTTTGTTCACCTTTGATTTCAGAGATGTTGTCAAACCAGAACCTCATCCAACCATCTGGAGTAATATCTTAGCGCGGTAGTTCCACAACTGCTGCTACTACTAGGCTAATATTCTCATTCATAAACTTCCTGAAAATGTCTTTTACGTACCTGCTACATGTGCATTGTCTCCATTGGAATTCTGCTCTTAAACTAGGCAATCATACACGATCTGCAACTTTGGGGTACCAAAATGTTTATTTTCGTAGGCAGTACACAACTGATCTGTAAATTAGCTGAATAAAGCATGTTCTAAGGTTTCCATAGAGTACTTGTTTGCTTCGTTTGGATGTACGGTTTGAGGGCAGCCATCTATTTAGTTTGTCGTCCAGAAATATATTACAGTCTGTAAAAGCAACCAATTCATGATAAGACTTGGTGTGGCTGATGCACATAGCTACTTTCAGTACCTTGTTAACAGTGTTGAGGACAAGTTAAATCCTGTATTGGTGTCCTGTTCTTGTAAACATTATGTAAAGCTAAAATTCTTCTGTGTCTTGCTTCCTGTGCCTTGCTCATTTGATATAAACATTATGTAGAGCTCTGTTTCTTCTTCTTTTGCTTCCTGTATGTATGTATGTGTCTGACGACGAAGTTGGTTTCTTCAGAATTGATCGAGTCTGACAAAGTTGTTCTGAACATTTCTTGAAATAGGGCGAGGCCGGTGATGACCATGCGGTGATGTCCCTGGGGTGGCGCCACTGTGCCCGACGCTTGCCCTGGTCACCGCAGTGGCGCTCCAGCGGCTTCCAGACCCTCTCCTGGATGTGGTGATGGTCACACCACAGCCGTGGTGTGGCTGAGCCTCTGCTACGGCTACAATGTCCCTCTAGTGAGCTCCTCCCCATTCCTTCTTCTCTGATGTAGCTCCTGCATGGCCTTGGCCATGATTTGGGTTGGACGTGGGGCTGTACTAGTTGCTGCTAGATGCTGTAACCAAGCATCAACTCCTACTGGAGCTCTCTGGTGATAAATTCATGTGGTTCTAGGGTCTGTCAGTAGCTGCCCACGTGTACTTGCTTTACATATGTGCCCCTGTGATGCTCTGGTGATATGGAGTGGCTGATATCAAAATCATGGTGGTGTTGATGCTTATCTTGCGTGTCTCTGGTGGTGGTGGTGTTGACAGCAGTTACACACCTAGCTTGTAACTAATATCATTACTGCTAATTTACCTCAAGTTAGTCTGAACATGGTTGAAATGAGCGCTGCTAATTTTGATGTCTAATATCAATTTTTACCCCAAGTCCTTAAGTAATTATTTTCATTACATCAAAGTTAGCTGAGAATATTGACTAGAATATTTTATGTATGACATGATGCATGTA
>NW_021207226.1:0-1163 GCF_002162155.2 Triticum dicoccoides
GTAGAAGAGAGTAGATTGAAGTCCTCCAAGTAGCATCTCCAAGTAGCATATCCAGGTAGCATCTCCAAGCGCATCTCCAGTCGCATCGCATAGCATAATCCTACCCGGTGATCCTCTCCTCGTCGCCCTGTAGAAAAGCGATCACCGGGTTGTCTGTGGAACTTGGAAGGGTGTGTTTTATTAAGTATCCGGTTCTAGTTGTCATAAGGTCAAGGTACAACTCCAAGTCGTCCTGTTACCGAAGATCACGGCTATTCGAATAGATTAACTTCCCTGCAGGGGTGCACCACATAACCCAACACGCTTGATCCCATTTGGCCGGACACACTTTCCTGGGTCATGCCCGGCCACGGAAGATCAACACGTCGCAGCCCCACCTAGGCAAAACAGAGAGGCCAGCACGCCGGTCTAAACCTAAGCGCGCAGGGGTCTGGGCCCATCACCCTGAGCACACCTGCACGTTGCGTGGGCGGCCGAAAGCAGACCTAGCCTAGTGGCGTTCCAGTCCAATTCGGCGCGCGCCGCTCCGTCGCTGACGTCTGAAGTGCTTCGGCTGATACCACGACGTCGGGATACCCATAACTACTCCCACGTAGATGGTTAGTGCGTATAGGCTCGTAACCGACTCAGATCAAATACCAAGATCTCGTTAAGCGTGTTAAGTATCCGCGAACGCCGAACAGGGCCAGGCCCACCTGTCTCCTAGGTGGTCTCAACCTGCCCTGCCGCTCCGCCACAAAGTAACAGTCGAGGGCCGTCGGGAACCCAGGCCCACCTCTACCAGGATGGAGCCACCTGTCCTTTCAGCCCCCTCGTCAGAATCACTTGCGGGTACTCAATGAGCTGACCCGACTTTAGTCACCATCTGTATAGTATGTATGTATGTATAGTATATACCCGTGATCACCTCCCAAGTGATCACGGCCCGATAGTATAGCAAGGCAGACTGACAAGAATGTAGGGCCAATGATGATAAACTAGCATCCTATACTAAGCATTTAGGATTGCAGGTAAGGTATCAACAGATGTAGCGACAATGTCAGGCTATGCATCAGAATAGGATTAACGAAAGCAGTAACATGCTACACTACTCTAATGCAAGCAGTATAGAGGAGAATAGGCGATATCTGGTGATCAAGGGGGGGGGGCTTGCCTGGTTGCTC
>NW_021207227.1:0-1092 GCF_002162155.2 Triticum dicoccoides
GTTTGTTAATCAAGGAAAGCACTCCGGGACCCCAAACCTGTGAGTAATAGTCCATGAAACGGGCCAGAATCGGCCAAAACCGCGAGTGCCACAAAACGATCCCAAATCGGCCGAAACTGCGAGTGTTGATGATCGACACGTAAACGCACCCCGGGGTTTGTTAATTGCGCAAGTCACACCGGGACCCCAAACAGTGAGTAATAGTCCACGAAACGGGCCAGAATCGGCCACAACTGTTAGTGTTCATGACCGGCACGTAAACGCATTTTGGGGTTCAACAACTATGGAAATTGCTTCGGGACCCCTAAATGTTGAGTAATAGTCCTCGAATCGCGTCAGAATTGGCCCAAACTGTGAGTGTTGAGGACAGACACGCAAACGCACCCCGGGAATTGTCAATCATGGAAATCGCTCTGGGACGCCAAAATGGTGAATAATCGTGCACGAAATGGACCAGAGTCGACCAAAATTGTGTGTTGATGGCTGACATGTAAACGCACCACGGAGTTCGTCAACCGTGGAAATCACTGCGGGACGCCCAAAACTAATTAATAGTGCAAGAAACGGGCCAAAATCGGCCCAAACTGCGATTGTTGATGATCGACACGTAAGCGCACCATGGGGTTCAACAACCATGGAAATCGCTTTGGGGCCCCAAAACGGTGAGTAATAGACGACGAAACGGGCCAGAAGCGGCCCAAAATGCGAGTGTTATTAACCGACACATAAACGCACCCCGGTGTTCGTCAATCATGGAAATCACACCGGGACGCCAAAACAGAGTAATAGTCCAAGAAACGGGCCAGAATTGGCAAAAACTATGAATGTTGATGACAGACACGTAAGTGCACCTTGGAGTTCAACAACCATGGAAATCGCTCTGGGACCCCAAAGCGGCGAGTAATAGTGCACGAAACGGACCAGAATCGGCCAAAATTGTGAGTGTTGATGAACGAAACGTAAACGCACCACGGGGTTCGTAAATTGTGGAAATCACTCCAGGACCCCGAAACTAAGTAATAGTCCAAGAAATGGGCCAAAAATCGGCCCAAACTGCGATTGTTGATTACATACATGTAAGCGCACCTTGGG
>NW_021207228.1:0-1729 GCF_002162155.2 Triticum dicoccoides
TGTCAAGGTATGTGCTCATTTGAAAGTATTATTAAGCATTTTGATCTATCCTTATAGATCTTGATGCTCAATGTTCAAGTAGCTTAATCCAGGCTTTCCATTGAAAAACACTTTCAAAATAACCCTATATGCTTTCCAGAAATTCTACGTCATTTCTGATCAACAATATGTCAACAACATATACTCATCAGAAATTCTATAGTGCTCCCACTCACTTCTTTGGAAATACAAGTTTCTCATAAACTTTGTACAAACCCAAAATTTTTGATCATCATCAAAGCATACATTCCAACTCCGAGATGCTCACTCCAGTCCTTAGAAGGATTGCTGGAGCTTTGCATACTTATTAGCATCTTTTGGGATTGACAAAACCTTCCGGTTGTATCACATACAACCTTTCCTCATTAAAATCGTCGAGGAAACAATGTTTTGACACCCTAGCTGCAAGATTTCATAAATAATGCAGTAATCGCTAATATAATTCCAACAGACTCTTAGCATCGCTACGAGTGAGAAAATCTCATCGTAGTCAACTCCTTGAACTTGTCGGAAAACATCTTAACGACAAGTCGAGCTTTCTTAATGGTGACATTTACCATCATTGTCCGTCTTCCTTTTGAAATCCATCTGTACTCATTAGCCTTACGACCATCGAGCCGTTCTGCCAAAGTCTACACTTTGTTTTCATACATGGATCCTCTCTCGGATTTTATGGCCTCAAGCCATTTATCGGAATCCGGGCCCACCGTCGCTTCTCCATAGCTCGTAGGTTCATTGTTGTCTAGCAACATGACCTTCAAGACAGGATTACGTACCACTCTGAAGTAGTACGCATCCTTGTCATCCTACGAGGTTTGGGAGTGACTTGATCCGAAGTTTCATGATCAATATCATAAGCTTCCACTTCAATTGGTGTAGGTGCCACAGGAACAACTCCCTGTGCCCTGTCACACACTAGTTGAAGAGACGGTTCAATAACCTCATCAAGTCTCCATCATCCTCCCACTCAATTCTTTCGAGAGAAACTTTTCCTCGAGAAAGGACCCGATTCTAGAAACAATCCATATTGCTTCCGGATCTGAATTAGGAGGTATACCCAACTGTTTTGGGTTTCCTATGAAGATGCATTTTATCCGCTTTGGGTTCGAGCTTATCAACCTGAAACTTTTTCATATAAGCGCCGCAGCCCCAAACTTTTAAGAAACGACAACTTAGGTTTCTCTAAACCATAATTCATACGGTGTCATCTCATCGGAATTACGTGGTGCCCTATTTAAAGGGAATGTGGTTGTCTCTAATGCCTAACCCATGAACGATAGTGGTAATTCGATAAGAGACATCATGGTACGCACCATATCCAATAGGGTGCAACTATGATGTTCGGACACACCATCACATTATGGTGTTCCAGGCGGTATTAATTGCGAAACAATTTCCACAATGTCTTAATTGTGCGCCAAAACTCGTAACTCAGATATTCATCTCTATGATCATATCATAGACATTTTATCCTCTTGTCACAATGATCTGCTACTTCACTCTGAAATTACTTGAACCATTCAATAATTCAGACTTGTGTTTCATCAAGTAAATATACTCAACATTTACTCGAATCATCTGTGAAGTAAGAACATAATGATATTCACTGCATGCCTCAGCACTCATTCGACTGCACACATCAAAATGTGTTACTTCCAACAAGTTGCTATCTTGTTCCATCTTACTGAAA
>NW_021207229.1:0-2316 GCF_002162155.2 Triticum dicoccoides
ACGAATGGGGTACTCTCGATATGTAAGATTATCTTGGAGATCAAGCGTTTCGTGGTCCACTCCACGGATAGGATCCGAGAAGCAACGCCTGAGTTGAGAAACGTGGAAGACATCGTGGACTCTGGAGAGATGCGGAGGTAGTTCCAACTGGTAGGCAACTTCTCCTCGTTTGGCGAGAATGCGAAAAGGTCCAATGTAACGAGGAGCCAATTTGCCTTTGATACCGAAACGATGGGTTCCCTTCAGAGGGGTGACCCGAAGATATGCCTTCTCGTCAACCTCGAAAGTCATAGCCTTATGTTTTCGGTCATATTGACTCTTTTGACGAGATTGGGCTGTTTTCAACTTTTCACGAACGATGCGAACTTGTTCTTCTGCTTCCTGAATCATGTCCGGGCCAAAGAATTGTCTTTCCCCGGTCTCTGACCAGTTAAGGGGTGTTCGACACCATCGTCCATAGAGAACTTCAAAAGGGGCTTTACCCAAGCTAGATTGATAGCTGTTGTTGTAAGCGAATTCGGCAAATGGAAGGCACTTCTCCCAGTCCATTCCGAATGAGATAACAGAGGCTCGAAGCATGTCTTCTAGAATTTGGTTGACGCGTTCCACTTGACCACTCGACTGAGGGTGGAAGGCGGTGCTAAAGGAGAGACGAGTTCCCATAGCATTTTGGAAACTTTCCCAAAATCGAGAGGTGAAAAGACTTCCTCGATCCGAGTTAATTTCCAAAGGAACACCATGAAGGGACACTATTCGGGAGATGTATAAGTCTGCCAGCTGACTAGCGGTTATACTCTCACGAACAGGTAGGAAATGGTCTACTTTGGAAAGACGATCGACCACGACGAAAATAGCATTATTCCCTCTCTTGGTCCTGGGAAAACCGGTAATGAAATCCATACCAATTTTATCCCATTTCCATTCAGGAATAGCTAAGGGTTGAAGGGTGCCAGCAGGCCGTTGGTGCTCTGCTTTTACACGACGACAGACGTCGCAATTTGCAATATACTGAGCAATTTCTCTCTTCATCCTAGTCCACCAGAACCTCTGGCGTAGGTCCTGATACATCTTAGTACTACCGGGGTGAATGGTGAGAGGAGATTCATGAGCTTCCTTAAGGATCAAACGCCTCAGGTTTCGCACTTTGGGAACCACTAGTCGATTCCCGAAGTATACGACCCCTTGATCATTAATAGAGAAGCAATTCGCAATTCCTTTCTGAATGTTTCTCTTGATGCGGGAGATTCCCGGATCTACCTTCTGTGCTTTGATAATCTGATCCGTAAGGGTAGGTTTTGCCACCAAGGTGGAGAGAAAACCTTGAGGTACAATGTGAAGATTAAGTTTCCGAAATTCCTCATGGAGAAGCGGTTGACTTTGTTGTAACATCAGATTGTTACAATAAGATTTACGACTTAGCGCATCAGCCATGACGTTGGCTTTCCCTGGGGTGTAGGTTATTCCTAAATCGAAATCTGTCATCAATTCAACCCAACGTCTTTGCCTGAGATTCAGATCTGGTTGGGTGAAAATGTACTTCAGGCTTTGGTGATCAGTGAATATTTCGCAACGATTACCGAGGAGGTAATGTCGCCAGGTCTTAAGTGCATAGACTACGGCTGCAAGCTCTAGATCATGAGTAGGATAATTCTCCTCATGTGGGTGCAATTGCCGTGAAGCGTAGGCAATTACATGTCGATCTTGCATAAGGATGCAACCTAGTCCTTGTCGCGAGGCGTCGCAGTAGATAACAAAGTCTTTGGAGAAGTCTGGCGGTACCAGTACGGGAGCAGAAGTCAGGCGTCTTTTCAGTTCCTGAAAGCTGTGCTCACATTGTGGAGTCCAGTCGAACTTCTTATCTTTCTTGAGGAGTTCGGTTAGAGGTTTAGCAACCTTGGAGAAGTTCTCGACAAAGCGACGACAATAGCTCGCTAAGCCTAGAAAACTCCGAACTTGCTTGACCGATTCAGGTGGAGTCCAGTTAAGGATGGCTTGAACTCGCTCAGGGTTAACAGCAATACCTTTACCAGATATTACATGACCCAGATAGGTCACTTCTGACAACCAGAATTCACATTTAGAAAATTTGGCATAAAGGCGATGCTCTCGAAGTTTCTTCAACACTAGCCTTAGATGTTCGGCATGTTCTTCCTCGTTCTTGGAGTAGATGAGTATATCATCGAGGTAAACCACGATGAATTTATCCAAATACTCCATGAAGATTGAGTTCATTAACCGAGAAAAGGTGGCTGGAGCGTTGGTTAAACCGAAGGACATGACGGTGTACTCGTATTGGCCATAACGAGTAACAAAGGC
>NW_021207230.1:0-1412 GCF_002162155.2 Triticum dicoccoides
GCCGGCCGCACCCCCCCCCCTTGGATCCTTTATATACGGAGGCAGGGGGGCACCCTAGAACACACAAGTTGATCTTCGTGATCGTTCCTTAGCCGTGTGCGGTGCCCCCTCCACCATATTCCACCTCGGTCATATCGTTGTAGTGCTTAGGCGAAGCCCTGCGTCGGTAGAACATCATCATCGTCACCACGCCGTTGTGCTGACGAAACTCATCCCCGAAGCTTTGCTGGATCGGAGCCCGGGGAGCGTCATCGAGCTGTACGTGTGCTAAGAACTCGAAGGTGCCGGAGTAACGGTGCTTGGATCGGTCGGATCGGGAAGACGTACGACTACTTCCTCTACGTTGTGTCAACGCTTCCGTTGCGATCTATAAGGGTACGTAGATCATACTCTCCCCTCTCGTTGCTATGCATCACCATGATCTTGCGTGTGCGTAGGAAATTTTTTGAAATTACTACGTTCCCCAACAATAGTTTCAATGGTGAACATCACTATGTTGATCATATCTACTATGTGATTCACGCTCGACCTTTCGGTCTCCGTGTTCCGAGGCCATATCTGTTATATGCTAGGCTCGTCAAGTTTAACCTGAGTATTCCGCGTGTGCAACTGTTTTGCACCCGTTCTATTTGAACGTAGAGCCTATCACACCTGATCATCACGTGGTTTCTTAGCACGAAGAACTTTCGCAACGGTGCATACTCAGGGAGAACACTTATACTTTGATAATTTAGTGAGGGATCATCTTATAATGCTACCGTCAATCAAAGCAAGATAAGATGCATAAAAGATAAACATCACATGTAATCAATATAAGTGATATGATATGGCCATCATCATCTTGTACTTGTAATCTCCATCTCCAAAGTACCGTCATGATCACCATCGTCACCGGCGTGACACCTTGATCTCCATCGTAGCATCGTTGTCATCTCGCCAATCTTATGCTTCCACGACTATCGCTACCGCTTAGTGATAAACTAAAGCATTACAGCGCGATTGCATTGCATACAATAAAGCGACAACCATATGGTTCCTGCCAGTTGCCGATAACTCGGTTACAATACATGATCATCTCATACAATAAAGTTTAGCATCATGTCTTGACCATATCACATCACAACATGCCCTGCAAAAACAAGTTAGACGTCCTCTACTTTGTTGTTGCAAGTTTTACGTGGCTGCTACGGGCTTCGCAAGAACCGTTCTTACCTACGCTTCAAAACCACAACGATAGTTTGTCAAGTTGGTGTTATCTTAACCTTCGCAAGGACCAGACGTAGCCACACTCGGTTCAACTAAAGTTGGAGAAACTGACACTCGCCAGCCACCTGTGTGCAAAGCACGTCTGTAGAACCAGTCTTGCGTAAGCGTACGCGTAATGTCAGTCCGGGCCGCTTCGTCCAACAATA
>NW_021207231.1:0-1589 GCF_002162155.2 Triticum dicoccoides
AGGATACCCAAAAGAAACTATTGGGTACACCTTCTACCTCAGATCCGAAGGCAAGATCTTTGTTGCCAAGAATGGGTCCTTTCTGGAGAAAGAGTTTCTCTCGAAAGAAGTAAGTGGGAGGAAAGTAGAGCTTGATGAAGTATTACCTCTTGAACCGGAAAATGGCGCAACTCAAGAAAATGTTCCTGAGGTGCCTGCACCGACTAGAGAGGAAGTTAATGACAATGATCAAGATACTTCTGATCAAGCCCCTACTGAAATTCGAAGGTCCACAAGGACACGTTCCGCACCAGAGTGGTACGGCAACCCTGTCTTGGAAATCATGCTGTTAGACAACGGTGAACCTTCGAACTATGAAGAAGCGATGGCGGGCCCAGATTCCGACAAATGGCTAGAAGCCATGAAATCCGAGATAGGATCCATGTATGAAAACAAAGTATGGACTTTGACTGACTTGCCCATTGAGCGGCGAGCCATAGAAAATAAATGGATCTTTAAGAGGAAGACAGACGCGGATGGTAATGTGACCATCTATAAAGCTCGGCTTGTCGCTAAGGGTTATCGACAAGTTCAAGGGGTTGACTACGATGAGACTTTCTCACCGGTAGCGAAGCTGAAGTCCGTCCGAATCATGTTAGCAATTTCCGCATTCTATGATTACGAAATATGGCAAATGGACGTCAAAACGGCATTCCTTAATGGTTTCCTTAAGGAAGAATTGTATATGATACAACCGGAAGGTTTTGTCGATCCTAAGAATGCTGACAAAGTGTGCAAGCTCCAACGCTCGATTTATGGGCTGGTGCAAGCATCTCGGAGTTGGAACATTCGCTTTGATGAGATGATCAAAGCGTTTGGGTTTACACAGACTTATGGAGAAGCCTGCGTTTACAAGAAAGTGAGTGGGAGCTCTGTAGCATTTCTCATATTATATGTAGATGACATACTTTTGATGGGAAATGATGTAGAACTCTTGGACAGCATCAAGGCCTACTTGAATAAAAGTTTTTCAATGAAGGACCTTGGAGAAGCTGCTTATATATTAGGCATCAAAATCTATAGAGATAGATCGAGACGCCTCATAGGTCTTTCACAAAGCACATACCTTGATAAGATATTGAAGAAGTTCAATATGGATCAATCCAAGAAGGGGTTCTTACCTGTGTTACAAGGTATGAAATTGAGCTCAGCTCAATGTCCGACCACGGCAGAAGATATAGAACAGATGAGCGTCATCCCCTATGCCTCAGCCATAGGTTCTATTATGTATGCCATGCTGTGTACCAGACCTGATGTTAACCTTGCCGTAAGTTTGGTAGGAAGGTACCAAAGTAATCCCGGCAAGGAACACTGGACAGCGGTCAAGAATATCCTGAAGTACCTGAAAAGGACTAAGGAAATGTTTCTCGTTTATGGAGGTGACGAAGAGCTCGTCGTAAAGGGTTACGTCGACGCTAGCTTCGACACAGATCTGGATGACTCTAAGTCACAAACCGGATACGTGTATATTTTGAATGGTGGGGCAGTAAGCTGGTGCAGTTGCAAGCAAAGCGTCGTGGCGGGATCTACATGTGAAGCGGAGTACATGG
>NW_021207232.1:0-1313 GCF_002162155.2 Triticum dicoccoides
ATCTAATTACTGTGGAATGACAGGTCATGCAGAGGATAAAGGGGTTCAACTACCGCAGCATGTAACAGTTGAATCGGTGTTGTCCTAATGCAGTAAAAGAGAGCAGGAGCGAGAGAGTGGGATTGTATCGAAATGAACAAGGGGGTTTTGCTTGCCTGGCACTTCTGAAGATAGCATTGAGTCTTCATCAGTGTCAACGATCGCATCATCGGTATCACGTCTATCGAGAGGGGACAAATACCGGCAACACAGAAGGGAACACAATCAATGCAATGCACAATATGATGCATGATCATGACATGGCAAAATGAATGTGTCTTGGGCTAATGCAACTAGCAACAGATTAAATGAAGTTGGTTTGAATCCAAGATTCAAATTCAAACTCCATATGTGGTTATTTAAATGTCATTCACTTCATTTGCCCTAAACAGTAGTGATAAGTTGTTCTAACATGCATGAAAATGGTACAGATGGATTCCTTGAATTTTTCTGATAATTTTTCATATATAAATTATTTAATTTGGAGTTACGGTTAATTTTCTATGATTTATTGAAGTTTAGAATATATTCTGGAATTATAAATCATTTCCTAATTTATTTTAATTCCAGAAATACTTTACTGCGTCAGCATGACGTATTAGTGACGTCAGCAGGTCAACGTGGCTGGTCCAGGTCAAACCTGGCCAGTGGGTCCCATCCGTCAGTGACTAACCTAACTAATCTAATTCAGTTAGCGGCCTGGGGCCCATTGTCAGTGTCTACTAAACTAACTAATATTTAGTTAACACTAATCCTAGCCTAATTAACAGGCCGGCCCCACATGTCATGGACACAGGGGGGGGGTCAAAGGGTCAAACCCCCTGGTCGGCGGGGTCAACTCGCCGGCGTTTAGCCGCCGGCGAGGCTAAACGCGACGGTGCAGGTGCGGGTTTCACGTACAGGGCACCGTTCGGGGCGCCGTTGGGCGCTATGGATAGCTGGGAGTGGCCCGCGGCGAGTGGTGCAGGTAGTTGGGTTCGGGGTCGCCGGAAAAGGCGCCGGCGACGAGCTTTGGCGGTGGTGGTGGTCGGTGATGCACGGGCGCGTCGCTACGGTGCGTCGGTGAGCAAAAGGAGAGGCTGGGCAGCACCTGCTAGGCACGGGGAGCACCACGAGCAGCATGGTGAGGCCAGAGGGGCATGGAGGCTATGCGTGCAGCAGCAATGGCGGACGGCGGCTTCAGTGCTCGTGGGGAACGGCGCTACAGCACGGGGGCGAGCACAAGGAGTTAGGGGATAAGGTAAGTGGCTCACGGCGAGTCAGACGGTGCAGAC
>NW_021207233.1:0-1829 GCF_002162155.2 Triticum dicoccoides
AAAGAACCAACCGCAACCTTAACCTTTTTATGTTCATTGAAATTATGGGAAGCAAATATATTTTTTATGTCGAACTCCCATTCAATATATAAAGCAGGTTTAAAACGGCCATTAAATGGTGGTATAGATACATTAACCTGATCATGTGCATTTGGATGTTTGTGCACCTCTCGTGACGGTTGTGGTATTTGCAAAGGTGGTGGCACGTCTCCCGCGATCGACAAAGCCCATGAATTGACTCTGGATCCTGTCATGATTAGTAGAACAAGAAACAAAACCCAAAAATAATGTTCCTATAACTACTAGGATGTGGTGGTAAAACGCTCACAGTAAAGCAAATATCAATGTCTTACAAGTTCTTACCATGTAGCAGGCGGTGATCGGCAACCAGCGGTGTCAAGTAACTCCGAATATTGAGTAAAGCGATTGCCAGGGGAGCGTAGTGTATACACGGTGTAGAAATATGTGGAGCTGGGTTGGCTATATATGGTAGCAAAAGATTAGCAATAATCAATTCAAAGATGCAATGTTGAAAAAACGCTCAACGACGGTACTGTGCTGGTCCTAGGCTAGACCGGACTAGAGACGCGAGCCTAGAACACTAATGAGGTCACGGCGTAGCACAACTAGCATCAATGAAGGATACTAAGTAGCTCTTGACAGCAAGATATAAGTGAAGATCACCACGGCAGTAAAGATAATGAGGTGAAACAACAGCCAAGCAGGATATATCAACAACTTTGTCTCCAACTTTCCTCTGAAAAAGTTTGTGCCGATTTTTTTGTTTTTTTTTCTTCTCTCTTTTTTTTCCTCACACTTTTTTTTCTTTCTCTCCTTTTTTTTCTCTGACTTTTTTTTCTCCTTTTTTTTCTCGTTTTTTCTCTCTTTTTTTTCTCCCTCTTTCCAAAACAAACTAGATAAGATGCAGATTGGATCAAGTGAAGATGTGAACGATCTCAACTATTATTATGACAATGAATGGTGGGTAGCACGTGGTGGAAATTGATTGATGGGTGGTGGACAGCGGAAGAGATAATGATGCAGCGGTGGCATGACTAATGTGAACAGAACTCGAAACTCTAAACGAACTAGACACTAAGACCAGCAACTCGACACGACGATGCAACCGATAATTCAACTACGCAAGCAATGAAAAGAAAATTGCAAAGGCTCAGACTGGCTTGGACCAAGGATGAATAGATCTAACTCTTTTTTGTGGCTTTTTCTTGGACAATAGGTAAGAAAATAAATCTAATCTAGGAAAACTAGAAATTCTCACCGAGCAACCTGAAAACTGATACCACTTGATAGATGTGAGGGTGTCCCGATCTTTCGATGAGATGATAACTATCGATTTGGTGGAGACGACTTTGACGATCTGACTACAAACGTGCACGACGTTGCGCCTTAGCAATCGCTAAACCAATCTCTTGAGGTTACTGACGATGCCGGAAGCACGGTCAGCCTGACCACGAAGGTCTATTCCTGCAAGCAATCGAAGAACGAGCAAGAATATGATTAAGCAATCTGAATATCGCAAATATATATGAAGTATTGATAATTGTGGGGATCCGGAAGCGGTCTTGGTCTGGTCGTTGGACACAAACGAAGTACACGAAGTTGCAATGGCTAACTTTTAACTAAACAAATCCCAAGGAAAAGCTACTAGATGGATCTACTTATATAGGAGCAAGGGGTGGCGGCCAAGGAGGTGGGAGGACGTCCCAAGGCAGCCTAAAACTAAATCTAGGTCGTACAAGGCCAATGGGCCCAAGTGGAGGTGATGTAACACCTTTGGACTTGTAGTTTGACTCGGATTCTGCTGCAGC
>NW_021207234.1:0-1475 GCF_002162155.2 Triticum dicoccoides
AGAGGACTCCGCACACGAGGTTATGGTGCAGCAAGCTCAGGATATGGGTGGATTTTTCAGTGCCTTTCCTAGCATTCTTCGTTGCCTCACAAGGCTCCATCTACAAAATGTTCGGTTGGTCGAACGGGACATGAATCACCTTTTGTTCGACTGCTGCACCTTCGTCTGGACCACTACAACACCGGGGACTGTGCTGTATGGAAGATCAATGCGCCACGTTCGAATCTCAGAGTTCTAGAAGTCTACTTATCCAGGTTGAAAAGAGCCGAGGTGCTATGCCTTCTAAAACTAGAGCAGGTCCGTTGGCAGGCTTTGTTGTTTTATGAGGCCCCCTTATGTTTTGGTTATGTCCCGTCACTCAAGGAATTATCCCTCGTCTGTGATGCAACTTTCATTAACCAAGACTTTAGTTTAAGCCAGGTTCTAGACGATGCCACAAACATACATACTTTAACCTTAAACTTTCGAGGAGAAAAGGTAATTTTAGCCGATAGCTGTTATATTGTGGTTGTGTGCTATTTCGTTCGTACGAACTTAATGTTGGACTAGCACTAGGATTGTTCTAGTTTTGCTTGTTCATAACTTCAACATGTTATTTGCTTTTATTTACAATTTATAATTTCCATGAAGCATCTCATTACTTAGCAAATGACTAACCTGGTGCGCACATAACTTGCATCTATGACATACATATGTACAATTATTCTATTTTTACCTCTCTTTTCTTGTTCATCAGATTTGGATGCAACCAGACGGAAAACAACTATGCACTGCATTCAACAAGCTAAGAAAGCTGACCATCCATGGTATCTTTATAAAATTTGACCTATTATGGACATTAAATCTCATCGAAGCTGCTCCATCTGTCGAGACATTTGATGTTGAGGTACTTCTACTCATTCTTTTCAACTTTTAGTTAGAATGTGTACAAGTCTATCTGACTCAAAGCACCATCGTAATCTCTTTGGCTTTGATTACAATCCTACCATAACCCCTTATAATTTAGGTATTGCTAGTTGAATGCAGATGTTTGAACATCCATGCCAGGAGGGTGATGAAGCAAGAATAAGATGTTTTGGTGCTCAGAGAGTGGAACCTTCATGGAAGTTGTCTGGGTTCACAAGCTGTCACAAGTGGCAATTGAAAGAGTTCTAGTTAGGTGGTTTTAGGCCCCTACTGGAGCAACACTTTTTATTTGTAAGTACTGTTATGGGTCGAGCTCCAGACTTGAAGACAGAGGGTCAATATCCATGCAAGGGTTGTGACACAAGAATCCCAATACCTCCTCCGGTAGGGGGCTTCTTTCCAACTTTCAGGGATGCCCAAGAAGCAATAGCCAAGCAACTTAGAGAGAGGGCCCGGTCCTCGGCACAGATAATTTTTCGTAGTGGTTCGACATACCCCTCGTGGGCAACCCGATCATATATTTATTAGCTAGGAGAGTACAAGAGATCACGATAGTTGCGATGTACTGT
>NW_021207235.1:0-680 GCF_002162155.2 Triticum dicoccoides
CCGCCGCCGACCCCCCGCACCCTCGATTCCCCTACTCAACCGCCGCCGCCGACCCCCCGCACCCCGCGCACCGTCTTATAAAAAAATAAGTATCAAACAGCTTTTTAAATGCTACTGTCTTATAAAAAAATATTACTGTTATTATTTAAACAAGTTTGAACATATTTAAACACAAATAAGTATGAAACAGCTTTTTAAATGCTAAAAAAAATTGTGGAGCCTGGGAGTCGAACCCAGGACCTCCTGGTGTGAGAACTGGCTGCTGACCAGTCAAGCTAGTAGAGGGGACTTGATGTGGATCAGTTCTGGTGGTACATAAGCTGTTGGCTCGAGTTGAAATAAAAAAAAATACTAATGGCGCACCACGGTGAGGTGCGCCATTAGTATGGACATGCTAATGGCGCACCACGGTGAGGTGCACCATTAGTATTGTGCCCGATCCCCCTTCCCTCTCCCCCTTCGCCCGATCCCCCCTTTCCCTCTCCCCCTCGCCAGTTCCCTCTCCCTCTCGATCCACCGCCGCCGCCGCCGCTGCCCTGACCCTCCCCCTCGCCCTCGCCCTCGCCCTCTCCCTCCCTCGCCCTCTCCTCGCCTTCCCTCTCCCTCGCCCTCTCCCTCGCCCTAGATCCCCTTCCCCTCTCCTCTCCCGACGCCGCGGCCACGCCGCCTCGACGCTGCCC
>NW_021207236.1:0-1106 GCF_002162155.2 Triticum dicoccoides
CTTGACATCTCCAAGTCTTTTCTCCCCTTCAGGTGTAGCAATGTCAATCTCCAGGTCCTCAAACCCTTGGACTATGTCCTCCACCGTGACACGAGCATAGCCATCTTGAATGGGGTTGTTGTGGTGGAGTGCTCCAGGTAAACATGGTAAAGCACTGCCGATGGCTACCTTCATGGACATGTTCCCGATAGGATAATACAGATGACATTCTTTCATCTCCTTTATATCGTCCACGGGGTAGCGAGGAGGCTCCGGTGCAGTAATTTCGACCACCAGAGGCTCCGGTGCAGTAATTTCGACCACCAGAGGCTCCGGTGCAGTAATTTCGATCGTCGGTGCATCTGCACCAGCCGATGGGGCCTCCGTGGAAGCCACACTGCTTCTCCGCTGCTGGCTTCTGAGATCCGCTGGATGATCTTCATGCTGCGCCCGAGCTGCATCTCTTTTGGCTACTAGTACACTCACGATTTTCTTCATCACATCCATTTCCGATGCCAACCGCGCCACAACATCTGCTTCCCGATCCATCTTTCTCTTCCGGCTTCTGTAACCGTACGGGTCATCGTTCTGGGGGAACCCTATTTTCCACGGAATGTGCCCCATGCCTCGTACACGTCCTCCGTGTTCAGGATTCCCGAGGGCTTTTGTCAGCGCGTCGTTCTCTCTGTTGAACTTGATCTTTCCCTCTTGAGCATCCCTCATTGCGTCAATAAGGGCTTGGGTGGGTTTAATTATTTTGCCCCGGTAAACACACTCCCCTGTCTCCGGGTTCAGCGTTCCCCCATGCCCGTACCACCAGCTTTTGGCCCTTGGGTCCCATCCCTCCGTACCTGGACGGATTCCTCGCGCCCTCAGCTCGTTCTCCATCTTCTCCCACCTAGGCTCCCAAAGGCGATACCCTCCTGGCCCCATAATATGATTGTACTCCTTCTTAGCCGCATTTTCCTTATTTTTTTCGATATTTGAATGAACTGCTCCGATTTCTTTTGCTTCACAAATTCTGGCCAATCATGTTTCAGTTTCTCATATTGTCCTTTGAAATCCGGAGTCTTGTTCTGCTTGACAAAGTCATGGGCTAGATTTTGCTTGAATTTCCGGAATGCGTC
>NW_021207237.1:0-1160 GCF_002162155.2 Triticum dicoccoides
CAACATTTACACTCTTGTAGAGGAAATAGTGTTTGGGAAATCAACAACCAGTCACATGATCTCCTCTACTTTGGATCCAAAAAGAAAAGGAAGATTGAATGGAACTGAAAATCAGGTAGACATGCTTTCAATTTGTTGGCTAGAATTTGACAAATGCACTTGTGGACTACTCTATCAATTATCTCTCATCTTCTCAAGATTAAGCACTTTAGCTGAGGCGAAGAAACGAAGCAAGACGATGCCATTTTTTAGCATGCTCTTGGTTGTCACCAATGAACCTACAACATCCATCACACCCATTATAAAGATGATACACACAAACACATGCATAAGTATTAGTGTGAAACCTGACCAACTTTGAAAGCATGATCCTCCGTCCCCACTTTATACTGATTCTCACCTTTTCCCCCATTCTTTTAATACACAGTGAGACAAAACTTACATGTGTCCGAGAAAATAACACTTTGAAATGTGACCATCCACATTGTCATCTTTGCTTAGAACTTAAGGTCCTTTGAGTATCAGGACCAGCTTGCCACAGAAAAGCTATCTTAAAAATCTCCATAAGTTGTCCAAAAGAAAAAGGAATGATCTCACAAAACAAATGAAGCATTTGTGTTAATTTTTTAGAAGGATACATGCATCTATATGCATCTTATCGATGCCAATTTCAAAAATTGATTTACAGAAGTATCTTTCATGTGTAAAAAACGCTGAAGAATTTGAACATGAACAGCCTGATATAGTACAGTAAGAAAAGCGAGCACTAATAATTCACAAAAGTATACTTTCCCTATACACACTCTGTTGCGGGTTAATAAAAAAGGAATATACTCAGCTGTGGGATCGATCTTCAAATTACCTTCAATTGGTTACAACCTAAAGAAGCTAGAACAACTAATCTAGTACCGCTATTGCGTAAAAAATTTAACCATCACCAAGCTAGAACAACCCATCTAGCTTAAGAAACCTACACAACTCACAATTTCATACGCTCATAGTAATCATCCATAGCTAGTAATTCTTCCTTTGCGTACCTGCATTACCACTGAAGTAAACTGTAGCTAATAGTTAGAAAGTTAGACCAAATTAGGAATCACCATTACAAAGTATAACCGATTATTGGCACTGCAACATTCTTGAGGCAGAATCTAAAGAAG
>NW_021207238.1:0-646 GCF_002162155.2 Triticum dicoccoides
AGGATTAGATACGGAATAAACGAAGTAGGACAAGAGTCCTACTAGGACAAGGAAAAAGGAGTGGCTCCCTGGCCCCCTTGGTGCGTGCGTGCGCGGTGGCCTTGGCCTTGGCCGGCCGGCGGCTAGCAGCTTGGGCCTTTGGCCCAAGGCGCTGCAGTTTTTTTTTTTTTAAACGGTCTCGCGCGCAGAGCGACAAAATAAAAAAAAATCTAAACGAACTCCAAAATTAATACAGTAAACTTTCCCCGACTCCTAAAAATGAGTCGAACAAAAAATGAACTTTACTCGGGGCCTAAATGCAAATTTTGAAAACGCACAATTTTCCCTATCCGAATAAAATGCAAATAAAACTCCGGCAAACAAAAGTTGATCTATTTATTAAATCTTCATTTTCCTAAATTTGGGAAAGTCATATTATTCCCTCTCTTATATTTTTGATAACGGAAAATAATTGAAGATGAAATAAATAAATCAAATGATCCTCTTTTCAATTCGAGAAAACTCTCAAATATGAAAATAACGAAATCTCCAACTCTCTCCAAGGGTCCTTGAGTTGCGTGAAATTTCTAGGATCGACCAAAATGCAAGAAAATAAAATATGCATGATGATCTATTCCAAATTGAAAATAAATTCAAAGGGGCTTTG